>NW_008664326.1:85792-97536 GCF_000695815.1 Acanthisitta chloris | reverse complement strand
TTCCTGAGCAGAGACCGAGACAGACACATCAAGACTCTCATGGTGACAAATAAGCCATAAAGTCTATCTGTAAACATCAATAAAGTCCTCCTTTGAGAAACAAAACTTCCATTATATTGAACTGTGAAACAGAACAACACTAAGTCTTGTCATTATGCAGTTTACTGGCTGTAGTAGGAACTTACTTCATGTTGGTTTTGGCTCTTCACTTCTTTAACTCCAAAGTTGTTCTTGCAGCAGAAATCCTCTCTTGCACTTCCACTGTGGCTGTTATCAGAGAGCTCAGTGCCTTAGCCTGGAAGCTCATCCCATGTCTCTGAAGATGGCTGGTGCTGGTTTCGATAGATGTAGGACTGAGGAAAGGTGCAAGAATGATCCCAAAATAATCAGAGCCAAAACAGGGAATCCCAACCTTTTAGCCTCACTAATGACACAAGCAGGACTTTAGCCTGATTGGGAATATGATCAGTATTCCAAGAGAAAACATATACTGCTGATTGAACAGTTTTTCAACCTTCTTTCAACCTTGTTCCCATTTTTAATTGGGAATTTCATGTGCCTTTATTGTTCCTGCTGGACTATTCAAAGTGTATTTTGTCCACATTTCATTACTGTGCAATCGTTTTGTGGACATTCTTGTTACTTTGGAGTGTCATTGACCTGGCTGTGGATTGAAAACTTGCTCCCTGCCTGCAGATTTAATTCTAAGGCAAATCAATATGCTTTTGTGTCAAAGAATGAGGCAAACACGGGCTTTTATTTCAGATCACAAAAGACCTTTGGTGTAATCTGAAATAGCCAGTGCTTTAAATTCTTTCCAAATAAAAAGTCATTTGTATTTTGCATCCTCTGTAAGGTATAGTAAATCAAGACTTAGCTTTTTTTAGGTCTTTTTCCTAGTCAGTTTTAGAAATAATTCCTTACTGAATGTGCTTCCTGTAGGAAGCCCCTCAAAAATGATGGCATGGCATGGAACCAGTACAGAAAGTGGTTACAAACATGTCATACAGTGCAGAAACTAATTGTTACTCTAAAGGCTGAGTGAATTGGGATCATTCAGCCTGGAAAAGAGAAGCTTTGGGGTGACCTAATTGGAGCTTTCCAGTGCCTGAAGGGAGCCTGTAGGAAGGATGGAGAGGGACTATTTCCAAGGGTCTGGAGTGACAGGAGAAGGAGGAATGGCTGCACACTGACACAGAATCAGGTTAGATTAGAGATTAGGAAGAGGGTGAGGGTGCTGAGGCACTGGCACAGGTTGCCCAGAGAAGCTGTGGCTGCCCCATCCCTGGGAGTGTTCCAGGCCAGGTTGGATGGGGCTTGGAGCAACCTGGGCTGGTGGAAGGTGTCCCTGCCCATGGCAGGGGGGGGAATAAGATGATTTTTAAAGTCCCTTCCAACCCAAACCACTGTATTATTCTCTGAAATAAATGGCTTCATAGCCTCATGGAGGACAGCTGGTGTCAGAGAGCCTTACACAAACAGTGAGTTTAACATTCCATAGTGGTTTAATTCTCACATAGTTTTTCAAGTTTTATTAACCCAGACAACTCGTAATAATTATGATAAACAGACATTGTCATCAAAAATCAGCAGAAACTTGATAAGATTAAGTACAATGCAATATATCTTCCTTGCTCACAGAGCCTGTATAATAAATTACTCCGAGGCTCCAGAATGAGGCATTGTATAATTGAGCAAAACAGATCAATTTTTAAGGATGCTTATTTAAATGCAAACCAGACTTTTTGAGAATGGTACACTTGATTAAAATCCCTCTTTAAGTGCAAATCGCAAACAACAATATCTAATACTCACAGGCCATAACCATCCTATTAATAATACAATTTATTGTTCAGATATAATTGTAAGGTCTTAACGATGTGGCAGCTGTAATCTACTTTAAAAATTAGAAACGATGAACTGCACAGCGTTCTGATGTGGCTGCAATGCACACCACGGCTCAGTGACTTGCACTTGGTGACTGCAACCCATTGCACCAGATTAAATGATCAGCCTTTGGGTGTTTGTCACACATCATTTTCCCCATCTTTAATGGTGTGCTCCATAAATTGTACTATTTTTGCTATCGTGGAGATATTAAAATCAGGTCCAGAAACGACTGTATAGGAATTTAGCCATCTCAGTCCTGAATGCTTTTAAAATTGGTTCAATATTCATGTGCTGGCAATACTCAGTTATTTAATTTTATTTGTTTTTAAATTTTCTGGGTAGCTGCAGTTGTGCTTTTGCATAGCAACAGCATTTCAGACTTGAGATGTCTGGGCAGGCTGTGACTATCTTATATGTAAGTAAAAGTGAACTAAAAAACCCTACTCGTTCCAACTAAATTTTCAATAAGGGATTGATTCAAACAGGAATTTTTGGAAATTACATGCCATAGCCCCATAAAACAGAGCTCTTTGCTGAAAGCAGTGACAGCTGCCACTTTCTTTAGGGGCATAGAATCATCAAGGTTGGAGGAGACCTCTAAGATCATTGAGTCCAACCATTAGCTGCCATTCTGCTGTAACCCCTAAACCCTAAACCATATCCTCCCATGTGAGTGGGGCTATGGGCTATGGCTCCTTCTCCTCTCATACCTTTACACTGTCATCCCTTTTGCCAGGGGACTAGTGCTAACCTACTAATTATGCATTTAAGTTCCTTTTCAAGGGCTTGTTCATTTGTGTGTGTCATAACAAACATGGGTTCCACTCCCCTTGAGAAGGAGCTGAATCCAAGTCTCACCCATCCTGGGTTCTCCAATGCTCCATTGCTCCATCCATATGTACTACATCCATATCTATCCATATGAAAGGACAGCAGTGGCTTGTGTTCATAACTCTAGTAAATATTGCTATGCTCAGGGTTGCCCTGTGTTTGCCAAGTCAATGATAGATCTTGAGAGGGCAAGATTTTTACTTTCAGAGTCCCAGAATTGTACCAGAGAAGAACAGTTTCCCAAAGCAAAGAGTGAAAGCTCTTAAGTTTCAGCTCCAGTTTTGCATTCAGCATCTGTGAACTGTTTTTCTTTGTCACCATATCTAACTCCAACAACAATAAAGTTTCTGTTTGGAGCAGAAACAGGACTCCCACCAAAATCCCTTTACACTCCAACAGCAGCCTGAAGAATGAGACATCTGATCTCTGAAACAGCCTTAAACTTTGTTGAGACATAAGCATTGTAAGTAGAATATTTATGACTTTAATAACATCTATTATTGCAACGTTAATAGCCATTTTTTAGAACCAATAAACTACTTATTAGCTGCTTTCTGACTGTGCAGTTGAATTATGAAAGAATGAGCTCTGAGTTAGGCATGTTAATGCCTCAGGAATGTTAGATTCCTGCACATGTAAACCAGGTTTGGGACTTGAGGTGTTTTCACTTTAAATTCACTCAGTCTCCTCTGAAAGTCAGGAAAATAATCAGCTAGTCATTTATTACAATTCTTGCAGCACAAAATAGGATTTCCTGTGAGCTTTAAATGTTTCTGTGGTGTTGGAGCCTGTCTCATTGGAAGTGAGTGAATTTTGGGACATAGGACCAAGCATACCTTGCTCTGCTGGCTGCCAGCTCCAGCTGCCCCGTGCTCATCCCGAGCTGCTCTGGGGCTGGCCGCAGGCTGGCTCACACTGCTCTGCTCCTGCACTGCGAAGGAGGCTGAACACAAATTTTTGCCTCAGCAAAAATAGAAATTCAGCTGCTGGCTATTGCAGGAAGAGTGGATTGACAGTCAGCAAGGAAGTGGTCTGACAAATTCTGTTTTGCAACTCTGTTACAGGATTAGTGACCTCTTCTAGGTGATTAGACACCGTGAGAGAGAAGGGTGATAGTTTAGCAATTATTACTAACTATTTAGCCTTGTGATTAAATTATTGTACATCACAGAATCACAGAATCACAGAATCAGTTAGGTTGGAAGGGACCACAATGGCACGTCTGGTCCAACCTCCTTGATCAAGCAGGGTCATCCCAGAGCACACGGCACAGGATTGTGTCCAGACAGTTCTGGAATATCTCCAGTGAGGGACAACCCACAACCTCTCTGGGCAACCTATTCCAGTGCTCAGTGACTGCACAGGAAAGAAGTTTTTCCTCATATTCAGGTGAAACTTCCTGGGCATCAGTTTCTGACCATTGCCTCTTGTTTAATTGGTTTGTACCACTGAGCACAGTCTGATCGTTCTCTTGGCACCCCCTTCAGATACTTGTGTACCTTAATGAGGTCCCTCTCAGCTATCTCTTCTCATGGCTGAACTGACCCAGCATCCTCAGCCTTTCCTCATCAGTGAGGTTCTCCAGTTCCTTCAGCACCTTTGTAGGCTCCTCTGGACCTGCTCCAAAAGCTCATGTCCCTGTGGTACTGAGGAGACCAGAACTGCACACAATACTCCAGATGTGGCCTCATGAGAGCTAAGTAGGATCACCTCCCTCAACCTACTGGCCGATTCACACTGATTCACTTGAGCACAAAAAAACTTTTCCTGTGTTCTGGAAGAATGGCCTTTGACTTGCTGTCCTATTTTCCTTGCTGTCTCTGTCATCTCCCCTTGCCACATGACCTGTTTTGCTCTGTGCAGCATTGGACACTGAGCAATAATGAAAATCATTTATTGCCTAACCTAAGGGAAGTTAACATGAACACAAACTATGCATCAAACACTGCTGAAGGAGCAAGAGTCTGGACTTTGAAACACTGGTCATTAAGCTCTCTGCTTCAGAGTTTGCTTCCACAGTCCATGTATTTTCCTACATTCAAGTGAGCACTGCCAAGAAATATCAGGCAGCTCGGTTATTAATAGGTAAATAGATTCTATCTGCATCACAATGTTGCTTTATCCCCAGCAATCTTGTTGAGCTAGGAATGCAGGTCCCTGAAAATGCTTGGAATGGCCAGCTCATTCCTGTCTGGAGGAACATGAATCAAAGGCTGTTATCCCTGTCACTCAGCAGCATTCCTGGGAAGCCTGTCATATGAGGATATACAGTTGTCTGGGCTCTTCTGAGTCTGTATGTGTGCATGTGCAATATACAGCATTTGGTTTGGGTTTTGCATGCTTTTCCTAGTATGTGTTCACCCTGATGGAGAGGCAGCTGAGGGCAACTGGCATGTTCAGCCTGAAGAAGATGAGACTGAGGGCAGAGCCCATTAGGGTCTGCAGCTTCCTCATGAAGGGCAGCAGAGGGACAGGCACTGATCTCTGCTCTCTGTGACCAGTGAGAGCACCAGAGGGAACAGCTGGAGCTGTGTCAGGGGAGGCTTAGGTTGGATATTAGGCAAAAGTTCTTCCCTCAGAGCGTGGTTGGACACTGGGACAGCTCCCCAGGGCAGTGGTCACAGCCCCAAGCCTGACAGAGCTCAAGGAGTGTTTGGACAATGCTCTCAGGCACAGGGTGGATTGTAGAGGTGTCCAGGAGTCGGACTCGATGATCCTCGTGTGTCCGTTGGAACTCGGGGCATTCTGTCATTCTATGATTTAAAAATGCTACAAAAAGTCATTTTGCTGTAAGTGTTTGCTGAATCAATGAATCATTTTGTTTTACAGTAGCACCTAAAATGTGTTTGGCAACATCCAATAAATCCTGATATTTTCACTCCAGAAATAAAAGGAGAGGAGCAGAATAAAATGTCACCTATATTTCAACGTTTTTATATTGTCTGTGTTGAAGAGAAACTTAAAAGAACAGAATTAACCAATTTCATGGAGCTGACTCCATGTACCAAGAAATTGTACAAAGGAAAAAATAAATGAAAGCAGCTGAAGCTGGAGGCAGATCTGATTTTGAAATGAGAAGAGGCAGAAAACATACATAGCCAAGTGCATATTTATGAAGATTGCTGAGGAAAGAACTGTAATTTTGACTTGGTTAAGGCAGAAAAGAAACACCCAACATCTCAGGTGGCATGGGTCATATAATGAGCCATTTAACAACCATGGATTTGCTATGAGACAAAGATTACAGAATCACAGAATATTCAGAGTTGGAAGAGACCCATGAGGATCATCGAGTCCAAATATTGGCCCTGCACAGGACATTCCTGAGAATCACACCACTTGCCCAAGAGCATTGTCCAAACACTTCTTGAACTGTCAGGCTTGGGGCTGTGACCACTGCCCTGGGGAGCTGTTCCAGTGCCCAAATACACTCTGGGGGAAGAACATTTTTCTAATGTCCAACCTAAATCTTCTATGACACGACTGCAGACCTTGGGACCAGTCATGGGTTCCCAGAGAGAAGAGGTCAATGCTGTCTCTCAACTTCACCTTGTGAGGAAGTTTCATACAGTGGTGAGGTCTCTCCTCAATCTCCTCTTCTCCAGCTGAGCTCCTCCAGGCTGAACAGACCAAGTGCCCTCAGCTGCTCCTCATGTGGCTTCCCCTCAAGGCCCTTCCCCATCCTTGTGTCCCTCCTTTGGACACTCTCCAATAGCTTTAGATCTTCCTTATATTGTGGCACCCAAACTGCCCCAGAACTCGAGGTGAGGCTGCCCCAGCACAGAGCAGAGCAGGACAATCCCCTCCCTTGCCCACCGGTGATGCTGTGCCTGATGCACCCCAGGACACAATGTCCCTCCTGGCTGCCAGGGCACTGCTGACTCAGACTCAACTTGCCTTCAACCAGGACTTCCAGGGCCCTTTCCATGGCATTTCTTCCCACCTTCTCATTCCCCAGTCTGTACACACATCCAGTGTTGTCCTCTCCCTGGTGCAGAATTCAGCACTTGCCCTTGTTGAACTTCACACAGTTGGTGATTGCACAGCCCTCTAACTTATCAAGGTCCCTCTGCAAGGCCTCTCTGCCTTCGAGGGAGTCAATAGCTGCTCCCAGTTTTGTATCATCTGCAGACTTGCTCAATATCCCTTCAAGTCCTGTGTCCAAGTCATTTACGCAGATGTCAAAGAGCTCTGGGACTAGGATGGAGCCCTGGAACCCACCAGTGACCTGTGCCAGCCTAATGTCACCCCATTCACCGTACCCCTTTGTGCCTGACCCATGAGCCAGCTGCTCACCCATCTCTTGGTGTGTTTATCTAGCTCTATGCTGGATATTTTGTCCAGAAGGATACTATGAGAAAATAAGATAAATATGAGCATACTGGAAGAGCTAGAGAAAAGGAAGTTCCAGCATTCAGTGTATGAGATCCCTGATGAAGTATTTTGGTCAAAATTCCATTTAAAACTAAATTTAATTTCATGCAGATCAGAGGATTGCTTTCTAATTTAGGAAGTCACAGCATTGCATACTGGAGTGTATAGTCCACTGCTCTGAGCCTGTAAGCTGCTATTAACAGAGTAAGTAATTAAAATATTTAGATTAGTGACAGACAGGGATTACAATAGGAAACTTTTAACTAGGGCCAACTTTGACAGTTAGTTGAAGGTTTATTAATTTTTTATGAGCTTGAGGGTGACTTGAGTTTCCAGAATGGTTTGTCTCATGTAAGGTTCAAGTTGGGAATCAAAATAAGCAATGTTTCACTCAAAGTATTAATATACAATGAAAGTTTGTACTTGAAAACACAAATAAAAGCAACATCAGAAAACTCTTGATTATATGTTTGCAGTTAATTTCTGGTTCTATGTGATTTATGTAATACTTTATGCTAAACCTGACTGTTTGTCATAGCTTACATAAATCTCAACTTGCCAAGACAGTTTTGGCCTTGGCTGTCTGGGATGTTCCATTCACAATTTTAACCCATTTTCTCTAAAATGCCCTTTTTTTTCCACTCACCATATGCAAAGCACCAATATTGAAACATAATCCAATCAAGTTTATTTCTATTTCATTTCTAAAATAAATAGCATTTCTTTTTTCATTTTTGTTATTTTAATGATAAATACTCAGTTCAAGGTCTTGTTCTTAAAATACTCCAGGAAAAATAAATATATCTGGGCACTGTTTGATGAATCACAGTTTGAAGGAAATGCCACATCAAAAGCCACACTTAGGTAATATGCCTCATTAAGCATCTTCTAAAAAGAGACATGAATATTCAAAATTAATGTGGAAAATCCATATAAGGAAAGAATGACTTGTCAGATTTATTATAGATTTTTAGGCCATTCTTTGAATTAGATCTTTAATGTAATGCCATATCTTGCATATGAATATATGGCTTGTGTTTCATTCCATTTGTAATTTCCATTTAAGGGTGCAATTAATTCAGTTTAAAAAATCCCTGTGGGTCATGTATATACATATGTATTTGTGAAATATATACTGAGTATTCCTGGGTTTACAAATTACAGGTTTGGATACAAAGTTGGTGTGGGAATGATATGTATTAGCTATTCCTTCTGATGATACATGAGCATAGCTCTAAAGAGGATATTTTCCTCGTGCACAGTATATTAAATAACAAGTGATGCCAAGTGTATACTTTGGTTTATTAGTTTGAAGCAGTGTGGGTTTACTACATATCTTTTGATTCTGAAAGTACTGTTATGGTGAGAAGGGTTATGTACTCTCTTCCTGCTGTTTAATAGGTCATGAGTAGGAGACCAAATATCACCATGTATGAGAGTTTTCAGATCTGTCTTTTATTGATCCAGGCTCAAAACATGTGTTGGATGAGTGTGACACAGTGAAATGTGTCAGCTCTCCTCCAGCCCCAGCCAGGGCCATGTCTTTATGAGGTGCTTTTCTGGCTAGCCAGCTAATGGAATGGAGATACCTCTGGAAATGAAACCTCTGCATGAGGTTGCTCAAGCACACACTCCAGTTTATTCTCAAAAGTCTGTCATGAGACTTCTTTAGAGCAACATAAATGAGAAAAAACCTCAGACTAGCACATAGGGGAGAACTGCACATCCTCAAAATCCTTGCTGGATTTCAGATCAGTTTCTAAGAACTGAAGGTTTCTTGTTGCAGTATTGCCAACTGGGAGGCCTGCTGTGGGTGATTAATTCCCAACACCTAATTTGTTTATAGAATCAAAAGGTGCTGCCTTGTTAAATCATATGGAACATATAAAAGAAAACCTGAAAGGAGGAAAAAGGCCAGTGGCATGGAAATGTGATATCCACAAAAAGTGCCTAATTACAAGCAGGTTAGCCAGAGAAAGGGCCAAGCTAAACAACTCCATGCATTGTTGGGGTTGCCTGAGGGCTCTGCTGGCAGCAGCTCTGATTGAAGCAGGGCAGCATTAGGGGAGCTGTTGGCATCCTCCTGCTTTTTGTCAGATCAGTTATTTTGCTGTGTTTGTCCTTGCCTCTTTTTGTACTGAACACTATCTATATATTTCCCTTTCCTTTATCTATAGGAACTTAAATGGATAAAAAGCCTTTGTGGGCTTCTGAAACCCTGAGGTTTCTAGAAGGTGACTTGCTTTGATATTTGGAGTGTGATATAAGAGACCTGTCAGTAACATTCCCTTGACAGACAAATGCTGGCAAGAAACACCTAAATAAATAATGAAAAAAAAAAAAAACCAGATCAGTGAAGTGGCAAAATACTCTTTAGAAGCATAACTTCAGGCTTTTCAGTGGATGATTTCAGGCTAAACAGAGCATAAGTGGGGGTGGGTACTCCAGCTTTTAGAATCAGAGAATCATAAACATTAGAGAAGACCTTTAATATCACCAAGTCCAACCATTCACACCTCCTTTGGGCTACAAAACTTCCTGAGGCAGCTCCTGGATTGGGTTTAGGAGTTCACTCAGCACCACATAGGTGTTAAGAGCTGCTTTGGGGTCAGACTTCAAGCAAAGAATGATTATCAAGATTTTTGGTTAGACACTGATTTCATGCTTGTCACCTCACTTTCACCTCAACAGGTTGAGAGGAAACAGCCTCAAGTTGCCTCGGGGAGGTTTAGATTAGATGTTAGACAAAATTTCTTCACCAAAAAGTTTGTAAGGGGCTGCCCAGGGCCGTGGTGGAGTCATCATCCCTGGAAGTGCTCAAAGAATGTGTGGATATGGCACCTAAGAACATGGTTTAGTGGTGAGTATTTTGGTGGTGCTGCTCGATGGTTGGACTTGATCTTAGAGGTCTTTTCCAGTATTAACAATTCTATGTTCTATGATTACATGCAGATATGGGGAATAAAATCTTGTGCAGTGAGAACTGAGAAAATCAAGACCCTGGCCCTTACAAAATCATTGCAGTTGCTCACTGTAGAGTTGTGACTGTGTTATCTGCTCTGTACCAATGCCAAGGGATTTCGCCTCATTTATTTGGCAAAATAAATTATGGTTTCACCACGTGTCTCTCTGTAGACTCTCACAAGAAAAAAGTCAGCACTGCAACCCAAGGGAAATGCTGTATCTGCCCAGTAGCCCTCCCTGGGAGGGGATCCCACCAGCTCAAACCCATCACAGCCTCTAAGCTGCCACTTTGTTAGCTGTCCTGTGTAATATGCACAGGTGGCACAAAGGTTGGGAACAATTAATTGTTGGGATAAAGTGACCAAATTTACACTTGACTGAACTTCTGAGCTTCCCTATTTTACTTGTAACTTGAGGAATGTCTCAAGAAGAAATGCTTACATTGGCTACCCATAAAATCCTGTTTGCTTTCCATAAAACACCATTGTAGCATAGAGAATACTGAAAATACCGAGGTGTTCTCTTTTATCGATCCACTAGGATTTGTGGAGTTTGAAGAATGGTCACTCTTGCAGGAGCTATTCCAAACTATGTACTTTGTGCATGTAATGGTGGCATTGGTGTTATATTCATATAATGCCTTGAATGATTCATTATCCTTATTTCCTTGGATTTTGTAGCAATGGCAAACAGCATAGAGACAGTGCTCACACAGTTTTTGCACTTCACTGGAAGTGTAAAATACAATGCCTAAGCATTCCCATAACTCCCAGACAGCTAACTAATAGTCTTTGATCTTTCAATGTCACAAATTATGAATTTCATGTCATGAAGTTTTCTGTACAATAATTTTACAAATTATATGGTCAATGTTGAAAATGAAGAGTAAATCTATGAAGGTGCTACCTGGAAGTGAGAAAGACAGAAATCAGATCCTCCTCACTCATTAGCTGAAACTGAGTTTGATGCACTCACATGATAAGTATTTTAGAAACTCCCTGTTTCAGTCATCCTGCACACCATGAGCCTTCAGTGAGGTAGTTGCCCAAGTCTCACTTCATTTGGACAGAGATGTATGAATTGTGGATGGTGTCAAAATGTCTCTTTCCTTATTTTTAAGGGCAGTGTTGATAATCTTGAAAACGTATTAGTATTGATAAATAAGGTGTTCACTTGCACATCCCATCATTGCTATTAATTGTTTTTTTGCTTTAGCAAGTGGCAAAAATGGTCTGTGTGAAGGAGACTGATAAGAACATGGGCACAATGTTTATTAGTTATAATTTTAATGGGTAATTATTCACTTTTTCAGGTTACTTTCCTCTTGTGTCTTGGAAATTTAGTGACTCCTGGAAACAAGACTTTGTCTTGATGGTTGTAACCTGTTCATGTCTATGAGCCACATCATCCTCAAAATTTTGGAGATGAGTATATACCAGTAGGTTTTAATTAGTTGGTGTGATTTTCATGAAAAGTCATTAAAATTCAACTGTACACATAACTGTTCCAGCCACCTTAGTTTTTAAACAAGCAATCGATTGTAAATCCTAGAATCCCTATTATATATGAGATTTTACTTCTATTGGATACACAGATATTCCAACTATTGCAGAAGAAAATAAAAACCTACTGATTAATGTCCAAAAGATAGGACCTGGATCTTTCATGCTTTTTATCTTATCTGC
>NW_008664326.1:84350-85765 GCF_000695815.1 Acanthisitta chloris | reverse complement strand
GTTTGTCTCTTATCCCTTAGACTTGGTGAAATCAGGGCTTATCTGCCGAGTGTCAGCTATATTTGTGCTTCAAAATCCAAACATCTGTTTTCAAGCAGTGTTTTCTTTTTTTATTAACCTCCATCATGGCACAGCATCTGCACAGGAATTCTGCATCAGAATTCTAGTCATTTTAAATATCCAACACACGACATATCTCATGGCAAAGCTGGGTGGTCACCTCTGAATGGGAAGGGGAAATCCAGATAGAGCAAGAATGGCTTAGTGTAAAATTCAGCTTGATTCCCTTTTATTTCCCTGCAGGCTCTTTCATTTCTAGAGGAAACGTGTCCTTCTGACATCTCCATGAGGAATTGTGGCTGCATCATCATGGTACCATGGGTGTTCGAACCATTTTTATTGAGCAACGGTAAGTCACAGTAATTCTGGAGAATGTGAAATGATAAACAGAGGCTTATACCACAGCATCCCACAGGGGGAAATGCTAACTGCAAAAACAAATTTCATTTCTGTGCTTATGTAATATTTATTTCGGAAGGAGAAGACAGAGATGTCCAAAACATAAACCAAAGTAGACAACGCTGTTTACCTGAATTAACTGGGTTTGAAATGCAACCAGCATTGAAGCTGAAGTAAAGTTTGTAAGTTTATCTCCTATGGCAGCAACAGATAGAATAAATGCTCATTTTGTTTAACTACATATTGTTTTGCTCAAAATATTTTAGCTTATCTTGCTGCAGATTAATTATGAACTATTATTAATTAACATGATTGAGGTTAGATTTTTGATTAAAGTTATTAATTTTAAAGTCCAAAATCTGGGGTTTGTAAGGGAATTTTCTTATTGTTTCAACTTAGAAAAATGAACACATTTATGAGCTCTTCCTTCTTATTAGCTTAAAGAACTTCTTAAAAAACCAACATGGCACTTTGTGATATGGTTTAGTGGGCACAGTGCTATTCAGTCAAAGGTTGGACATGGTGATCTTGGAGGTCTTATCCAACCTTAATGACTCTGTGATATTATGCAGAAGTAACTATGTTAATTGCTTGTAGAGTTCAGGATGCTCTTTCCAAATTTTCTACTGTTTACAATGCTAATAAATTTCAGCTCAGTATTTTGCAGCCATTGAAATAATTTTTATAAATGGTTTTCCCTTTCGTCTACCTGCATTTGCAGTGTGGTTTTCCAGTTCAGGGAAAACAGAAGTATCTTTTCCAAACTTCAGGTGATCACTGACTTTTGTGGTCAGATCCATATTCAGGTAAAGAGTGTAAATGGAAATGGTCTGGACACTCAAACGCTAATCAGGGACATCTCTCAGGGATTTAGGTGACTTCTCTGACTACTGAATGCTGCTCATAGTTATAAGCTTTTTTGTGCAAGTCTATTAACTTCATACGTTATTCCTGGA
>NW_008664326.1:13365-84311 GCF_000695815.1 Acanthisitta chloris | reverse complement strand
ATGACACAAAAGGAGTGAGAGGGACCTTTTATATGGGCAGATAGTGACAGGACAAGGGGCAAGGGTTTAAACTGACAGAGTAGGTTTAGATTGGATATTGGGAATAAATTCTTCCCTGTGAGGGTGGTGAGGGACTGGTACAGACTGCCTAGAAAAGCTGTGGCTGCCCCAACCCTGGCAGCTGAGCCAAGAGCCAAGTTCAAGGCCAGGTTGGACAGCACTTGGAGTAACCTGGGCTGGGGGAAGGTGTCCCTGCCCATGGCAGGGGGTTGGAATGAGATGATATTTAAGGTTCCTTCTAACCCAAACCATTCCATGATTCTATGATTCTAAAATCCAAATTTTAGAGTTATTTAATTTAGCTGGGAAAAAAAACCCAACACCTTTTCAACTATCTTGTTGGTTTGGGGCTTTTTTTTTCATTGAACTGTGTGTGCTAGACCAGAAAAACTCCAGCTGATGTCCCTTGGTGACTCACGGCGATTTAACTTATTGAATTATATTGGCCAGTTCCCTTGTTTCAAGGTATTAAATCAAAGCAGGACTCTGGGGCATTCATGTTCTTTTTCATTCTGCATAAGTTTATATGCTACATGCTACATACCTGTGTGATGCTAACATACAAAACACCATCCATTTTGTTGATGCATTTTGAAAAATCCAACTAAAACAAAGAAGGTCCTTAGAATAATTTTATATACAAACCTAAATGTTCCATTATAGACTGAAGAGACTTTTGCCCAGGTTTATTTGCACAATGTGGCTTACCAAACACTCTGCAGATGTAATGAAATCCCATTAGGAGGATTACTGCTGTTTCCTGTCCATCATTGGTAGCAGGACTTAGAAACACTTCTGGTGGGATCAAAGTGCTTTTCAGATGCTTAAACATTTACCTGTAAATCAGTAAAGGACATCCCTAAATTCTTAATTGCTTTAAAGGATGCCCTGTATCACTAAAAGTGCTTGAATTATGCAAGCAGTAATGGCTCCTGCATCACTGCGGCTCTAGGCAACTTTGCACTGCAGTTTTCAAAATTGAGTAGTAAGTGCTTCATTGCTAATGAACATCTTGTCAAAGAATATACCTGAGTGAAGGCAATATTTTCATACAGTTGAATCATAGACTCACAGCATATTCTAAGTTGGAAGAATCATCGAAGTCCAACTCTTGGTCCTGCACAGGACACCCCAACAATCCACCTTGAGTTCTGTCAGGCTTGGGGCTGTGACTCAAGCAACCTGGGGAGCTGTTCCAGTGCCCAAACACCTCTGGGGGAAGAACCTTTTCCTAATATTCAGCCTAAATCTCCCCTGACACAGATCCAGCTGTTCCCTGAGGTCCTGTCACTGGTCACAGCGAGCAGAAATTGGTGCTTTGGACACTCTCCAATAGCTTTAGATCTTCCTTATATTGTGGCACCCAAACTGCCCCAGAACTCGAGGTGAGGCTGCCCCAGCACAGAGCAGAGCAGGACAATCCCCTCCCTTGCCCACCGGTGATGCTGTGCCTGATGCACCCCAGGACACAATGTCCCTCCTGGCTGCCAGGGCACTGCTGACTCAGACTCAACTTGCCTTCAACCAGGACTTCCAGGGCCCTTTCCATGGCATTTCTTCCCACCTTCTCATTCCCCAGTCTGTACACACATCCAGTGTTGTCCTCTCCCAGGTGCAGAATTTGGCACTTGCCCTTGTTGAACTTCACACATTTGGTGATTTCCAGCCCCCTCATTTGTCAAGGTCTCTGTGTTTGCCATGATTTGGTGAAACGGGCAATAGTGTCTCTGAATTTTAACAAGCTTTTTATTCCTTAGCCTTTTCCCTGCACCAAGAGCTCTGGGAATCACTCGCTGTATTAGCACATATTGTGTTTCCATTGCTGGTTCAGCATCAGCCCAAACAAGCTGCCTCTGATTCCTATAGGGAACCCAAACTTTCTTAATGCATCATTTGGGGGATGGACATGCCAGCACTGCCTCTGCTGCTGTCAATGATTTGGAAGAGGATTTATTTTGGTCGTTGGTGCCAGTGGACTTGAAAACACTTCACTGTGAAGCAGCTGAGGATAACCTCTACAAAAGATGTGTGACTGCTTATGCAGCAGATACAAGCACCTGTGTGTGACCTCCACAGCTGTGGTCGAGATGGACTGAAGTGCGGCTCCTTGTGCACGGTGAGTTTGTTAGAACAGGGTCACAAGAAAGGAAAAATGAATAAAACATCTGCTTTTTTTTTCCTTCACATGATGCATGATTTTTCTCTCCCTGCTTTTCATTATTCTACTCCATTTCTAGTACAAATGGATGAGATAACAAGGGTGTCACTCCACACAGGACTTCAGTAAGAGTTTTAGTCCCTGAATAGCAGAGTGAAGGTCTCTTGTACAGGAGCCTGCACAGGGATAACCTGCACCAGCACGTGAAGTTTATGCATGCAAGTCTTCACTTGAATACATTCACACAAAATAGTCCACATTATAATCTTGGCTTCTTTGGCTCAGAATCACCCCAGTGATAACAGGTGTCCATAAAATGACTTCACTGTGATGCATCCTGGAATATTAGCCAAAGAGCAAAGCTATTCTATGTGATTAACTTCAAGGCACAATGCATACTTGACTTTTAAAATTCAGACAATGCATTTATTTGGAGAGTGGAGTTGTGTGTTTTTCTTTTTCATGCCTGTTTAAATAAACAGCTGAAGAAAAGTCAAATATTTGAATTGATATATGTGTTTGGAAGGTTTATGGAATGTTTTCACTTGTTTAGCTCCTCAGTGTGATTTAAAAGTAGTCCAATAGTTTCTGCAGTGTTTAACCAGCAGCGCTTCTGGCAAACTAATACCCATTACACACAGTACTTCAACCTTCAGGTAGCAGCAAATAGCAGTGTTTTATGGGGAATTTCTTACTTGTACCTGCTGTTATTGAAACGATCCATTTCTTTCAAGCTGAAGTCACATCAGATGGTGTTGTGTCGATACTCTTTATTTCACCCAGAGGAATATGACAGCCACACAACCAGTGGAGCCCCACGCCACACTTCCAACCACACGTGAAATTGCACGGAGGGTGATGTCTCTGCTGCCTGTAGGGGAGTACACAGAGCAGTGCCCCAAAAACACAGCACATTTTCCAAGCTGGAGCAGGTGACACAGTAAGATTCTTGCATAACTGGAGCTGCAGAAGTGCTTTCTGACATCTTTATGCCATATGAGACCTGAAGTCCAGGGAACAACTTGCACTGTGTGTTAATTCTTGTTATATCAGGTTAGAAGAGCATTAACCTGAAAGCACTTTTTGCTGTCATTACACATAGGAATAACTTGCACTTTGTTCCTGGAACTGGGGAAACATCCTGGGGGAATTGAAGCCTACGGTACCTGTCCAAACCAGCAAGAGCAGAGCACCTCTGTGTGCCAGTGGCCAGTGAGCATGTGAGTCTTGGCAGAGTTTGAGGAACAACAGATTTAACTACAGAGGTCCCAGCCAGAGGTACAATGGCAGCATGTGCATAGCTAAATAATCCATGCTTACCTGTGGAGTGTTGCTGCAGTCCTCTCACAGCAGTGGGATCAGAACAGCATCTAATCTGTATGCTCAGGACGTAGAACAGCAAAGTGCAGCTCAAACACAAGCATCATTTCACAAGTGCATAAAATGTTAGTCCTTTTATTTCATTTTATGCCATTGAGGATGTAGATGAATAAACAGGTTGACTACAAACCATTAATATCAACACCATCCCTGGCAAATGCCCCTCATTCCCTCCCTTATTCTGTGCCCCTTCAAGGAAGCACCCAGATGATTATTTTTTCAGGCCCAGTTATATGGTTTGCAAATGGAATTTGAATCCCTGAAAGGTTTGGTGACAGCAAAAATACAACTTCAGACTGTTTAGCAAAACGACAATGAAACAATATTCCCAACCAGCCTTTGTATTGGCTCATCTGTGCTATATTTCCTTTTTAATGCCTCTTCAGAATAATCACATTATTTATGAAAAGAGAAAAAAATATGACCCCCCAGTGCCATAAAACTTTGATCCACTGTGTAAAAAGAGATAAAGTGATAAAGAGAATTGGACATTTTAAGAGAAGCTGTGAAAGGAGGACTATTTACATTTTAATATGAAAATCCTACAGGATACCTTTTATTCTGCTGAATATTGCCCACAGTAAATTTCATTACTGTTTTCCAGCATCCAATTTGTCATCTCTAATCAGGTACCTTTATTTTATATTTTTTGCATGCTCCATAATCTTTCAAATGGCTCTCCCTAGATGAAGGATGTCATGCCCTTTAAGACACTTTTCTTCTGTGGAGAAGAACAACTTCTAGAGTAAGTTTTCCAAATTTGTGAAAGCCTCCTGATAGCAGTAATTTTAAAGAATGACAGGATAGGTGGAATATTCCCAGCTTTTTTCCTTTCTTTTTAGCCATGTGTTACATAATGCCTTTTTATTATATTCGAATCTTTCATTTTTGAGACTAACTGCACATGAAATTCTGAGCTTCTCAAGCTACTTTTGCCATTTGGACTCAAAGTGAAGCAATTTTTCCTGCATCATTTCCCCTTTGTTATCTTGTCTTTCCATCAGATTCTCCATTAGCTCAATTATAGGACCGCTACAATTTTTACTGCTACTATTATATATGGACTATTAAATCATTTGCTATTCTCCAAAACATATTTGTGGGTAAAGGTCTAATTTTAAAAGGTTGAAAGCTCACCTCGATGTTATCACACTGGTAATCAAAGAAGTAATTGCATCAAATAATCCAGAATAAGATGCAGAGCAATTCAGCTTTAGAGATGCAATCTATTTGTGGTTATAAAAGATAATATTTGTTTATATGGTTGGTTATTTTTCTTCCTGCGATTACCTTGAGAGTTTCAGTGTGGAAATAAAGAGAACCCACAGCATAATATGAGATGCTGCTGTAAAATTCACTTCGTATGAGCCAGCAGGTAATTTAATTGACATGTTTTAATAAATTATATCATGGCCAAATGATGAGGATTTGGGATGTGCCCCAATGTACTCAATGCAGTCTGTCACTCAGTCCGTGGGGGAGTAACAAATGAGTAACTGCTGCAAACAGCTCCCTGAGCAGAGTGACCTGGACCTGGTGTGGATTCAGCAGACATCTCCCTGTCACAGCAGCTTGCAGGTGTCTGCAAGGAATCAATGGAGATTGGAATTCCTCAGCTTAACCTTTTCTCTCCCATCTGTTGCAATACAGTGTTCCTACTCATAATCTTTGATGCTAAAATCCATCAGGTGTTGCAGCTCTGCAAATGGCTTTGTGCAAACAGCAGGGTATGTCATTATCACAGGCTTATTAATTGATTCTTGGGGGTACAAATGCAGCACTATGAAATTTTTTGGTCTTCCAATGAAGACATGAAACACATGGAATTAACTGTAAGGGGAAAAGCTGCCAGTAAGGTCGAACTTTCTTAAAGAACTAGGAAGTTATAAGATATATTTGAGCCAAATGGATGCACAGAATGAGTGAGACCCACTGTGGTCCCTTCCAACCTAACAAATTCTGTGATTCTGTGAAACCAGCTACGTTCTGCAAGGGAAAGGCAGTAAACATATACTACAGCAAGCCTGAATAGTGCATGAATCATTGTAAAATTGGGTATGGGGTGGCTCTGGATCTGCATGCTTTAGGCAATATTCATGTATAATTCTGTCCTGAACTGGCTAATTTTATTCTTTTTCAGCTGATAAGTATCCAGCAAAACAGAGCCAAGTGCATGGGAAGGACGTGGACTTGGTGGAGTGAGTCCAGAGAGGCACCAAGGTGATTAGAGGGATGGAGAATCTCGGCTGTGAGGAAAGGCTAAGCACTGGGATTGTTCAGCCTGGAGAAGAGAAGGCTTCAGGGTGACCTAATTACAGCCTTCCAGTGCCTGAAGGAGCCTATAAGAAAGATGGAGAGAGACTATTTCCAAGAGCCTGGACTGACAGGACAAGGGACAATGGCTTCACACTGACACAGAGTAGGGTTAGATCAGATGTTAGGAAGAAACTGTTCCCTGTGAGGGTGCTGAGGCACTGACACAGGTTGCCCAGAGAAGCTGTGGCTGCTCCATCCCTGGCAGTGTTCCAGACCAGGTTGGGTGGGACTTTGAGCAAACTGGACTAGTGGAAGGTGTCCTTGTCCTTGGCAGGGGAGTTGGAACGAGATGATCTTGAAGGTCCCTTCCAGCCCAGGTCATTCTATGATCCTCTGAAGTGATAATATGATGCTCAGATTTCATTCATGCACTTTAGATTAAAAAAATGTTTACCCTTCATGGGCATATTCCTGTTTGCTCCAAGAGCAGCAAAGAGCAGAAGTGTTGCAGTTCAGAAGCTAATATATTTTAACACCATGAAAATTAAAGATCAGACTTTAATGGAATATAAACATTGTCCATAAGAGATGGTAAGATATAATGTATTGTTTTATACTAAGCTGTTAAGTATAATTCAAGGTAATAAATCTTTAGCTGTAAGAGGTTGTTTTGGCTTGTTATATCATACCAAATAAAACAAAGGAGCTCTGCCAACCAGTGTAGATTGGCTTAACAGCTTGTGTAAGTTCTACTTAAATCATCAACTAAAGTAAAAGACCAGCTATTATGACTTTAATACATGGGGAAGAAAACATCTTTGCAGAGCAATATGCCCCAACTGCTCAAATGCACAATATTGTGAATTAATTTGGCCTTAAATCTACAAGGTACTTGCATGTTAAAATTACATCATTTTTAAGTTAGATAAATGTTGTTTCCTTAAAGATACTCCTCTATTTCAACTGTAGAACCTGACACTTTGCCATTTTGTTCTTGTGTTTATAAAAGGCACAGACCATTTTTTTCATATGTAAAGACTGGGTAAAATAGGGTCAAATCCTTCTCTTGTCTAGCAATACATTTTTGTTTTCTATTGGTGAAAATAATGTGGGAAGTGCATAAATGTCATGAGAGCCTCCAGGAAAAATACTGAAGTCACAGGCATAAGGGTCAGTCAAAAATGAATGATCAGAAACAGCTGCTCAGATATTAATGCATGTGTCAGGTTCAAACATAAATGTAGTTTCACTGTTTATAAACCTGCAGGTGTTGCAACCTTGTATTGCATAATCCTGAATTCGTACCTCAAGGATGGAATTCTGTCCTTTCTGCCATTGATTTCCTTGGGCTTGTAGTTTCTTCAAAGATGAATAATGTTGGAACAAAATGGTGGTGTTAAGCAGAAAAGTCATCACTAAGAGGGTTTGCTCATAAAGGTCAAATAAGAATATGCCACCTCTCTTTGATTAATAGTCTGTAGTGTTAGTAGATATCGATTGCATTTAAGAGCCTGTGGGTAAGAGGCAATTTAAGTTATCCTCAACAACTGCACAGGAAAGAAGGTTCATTTGAAAGCAGAAACTAACAGGTGCCATTGCTGTGAATCCAGTTGAGGAAGGGGAGAGGATAGAAGAGATTTACCCATTTGGTAGAAACTGATTGTAAGCACTGGTAGAGGTATCATAAAGACAACAGTTGCTGCCATCTGCTCTGCTCTGCCTCTGGTATCAATTACAGCATTTTTCCATTATACCACTCAAATTCAAATCAGAGTGTGGTCCTCAGCTTTTGGCTTTCTTCAGGTATTGGAGGAAAAAAACCCCAGAAAACCCTATCAAATGGTATTGCAAAGTCTTCTAGGCAATTTATCACTCATTCATGTTTTACTTATGGTAATAAAAATGTACTGTTCTGGAGCTGATATACAGTAATTATCTGCACTCATCAGATTTTGTGTTACTCATTAAACTGTATCAGCTCAAATTTAAGGGTTTCTTGGTATAAGGTTTGCAGATGTTAGTAAATATTGTGTAGCATATTTGAGTGGGGAAATCTGATTATTGTTTGCAGAAGGCAAAGCTGTGCTGCTAAAACAGTGGTGAAATATTTTCTCCCCATTCTAACAACCTCTATTTGCAATTCCATGCCAGTAACTCAGTGGAAAAGCTATTTCTGTCCAGGAGTAGTGGGAAAGTCAGGCACTTTTAACACTCACTTCCCTTTGCAGAGAGTCATCTAAAATCTTCTGTCAACATAGATCTGCAGTTTCTAGAGAAGTGTATGCAGCATCTTAGGCTTATAACTGTCTTTTAATGAATATATAGATTTTCCAATGTTTCTCTCCATTAAGAATCAAACATAATCTCTTGCTTTACAATTACTGAAAGCAAACTCTCAGAGTCTTTCTGTTTTATAACCTCATGATATTTCACAACTACAGTACTGATGTTTTAGGCACTGCTGCGTGGAAGTTGTTTTAGAAAGAAACCAAGCTGCATGGGGCTGAAATTGGGGATTGTCTGAATGCAAAGAGCAGTGTGTGAACATGGTATGTGCAGGCTGTCAGATCACACAGGTGACTCCCCAGACATGTCACATGTATTGCCACTTCTCATATATGCATGTCATTCTATGATAGTACTATGGTTTGAGAATTAGGCATATTAAAAGGAAGCTTTTATGCCAGTAATGCCATCTTTGTGGTCATAATTAGCTTCTTTAGTTAGCCTGCATTGTCCCACCCCAAACCAATCATTGGCCTGAGCAGAAGCAGGAAGATGTTGTACATTTCTGAGTGTAGAACTTAGCCTGGCTGGTACAATACACCATGTAATTTTAAAGTTTACTTCTGATGCCACTTCTCTGCTATTTGAAGATAGTAATTGGGGAAGCAAATTACACTTTGCATCTTGCTTCCATAATAAACATCATATCTCATTTAGAGTTCTTCACATGACCAAAATTGTGCCCCGTGAACTGATTCCATCGCAGTAAGTTTACTGTAAAGAGCATTATGAAAGCTTCTCAGTGCTTGATTCTTTCACAGGAACAGCTGAATTCCTCCTCAGTTTTGTCAAGTACATCAACCAGGGATTGTAGAGGAAAAAGTGCTCTAATAAAAGTTTGGCAGACGTTGCATGAATTTAGGGCTTTATAAATGAAAGACAAATGTCTCCACATACAAGCTAAACTAAGGGATGTATATACAGGTTGTCCATGATCAGTTCAGTATAACTTTTTAAAATTACCAATAGGGCATTGGTTTGAAAACCAGCAACTTTTGGGAAGTATTCATACTCATTCCACAAAACAAAAGGCACATGGTTTGGGAGTGCAGCCACATTCTTGTGCCTTCATCAAAAGTACTAGCTCATGAATTATTTTGTGTGTTGTCTCTTTTACATATTTCCTGGATCCACCTGAGAAAGACAGAGACTCACAGCAATAATTTGGTAAGACACTGAGTTTCTATTAATTACTAAGGCTGTTGTGTGTTTGTCTCATGAATTAAGCATTTTTGCTTAGATTCTGATTATTTTCCACCTTTCATTACTAATGTACTATCAAATCATTTTCAAAAAAAACACAAGACTGATAAACATTGAACATCAAGAAGGTGTATTTATTTATTTATGAATTTTTTGAGCATAGAGGTAACAAGAGTACTGACAAATCTCATGTTTCATTGACAAGTTATTCTGAATTTCAGAATATACAAGTATTTAAAACAATTTACTCCAAAGTGTTTTGGCATGCCAAAGGAAAATGAATCATGCATTAGTATTAATAATGTTTCCAATCTGTCAGTTCTGCTTTATCTCCTGCTCCCATGATTTAAGTTGGGATAGACTGGATCTGTTTTAATTTGTAAGTATTTCCTTTGAAGTAATGAATCATCTCCACATGTGCCAATACCTATCCACATGCTGTGATCAAAGGTGAGCAACCTGGTCTAGTGGGAGGTGTTCCTGCCCATGCAGGAGATGGACTAGATGATCCTTGGAGGTCCCATTTGACCTGTTCTGTGATTCTGTAACACATCACACTATCACAAGTCACAGTGGATGATGCCTTCAGCAACCTACTCTGTTGGGAGGTGTCCCTGCCCAGGGCAGGGGGTTGGCCCTGGATGATCTCTAAGATCCATTCCAACCCCCTAACATACTCTGATACTATGATAGACAAGAGTTTTGCAGTGATAGTTACCTAGGAATTCCTTAACAGGGAATGATAGATTTTGGTTTTCTCTGACCCATTTCATCACTGGGAGATGATGGTAATGGTTTTCTAATCAAATACAGTTTGTTCATTAAATACTATCCCATAATCACACTGAAAAAACATATGAGCAAATGTCAACAAAATTATGAATTCTTTGATTAATAGAAACCAGGTAAATTCCATTGGGAATTTCTTTTTTGCTTGTAAGTCATTTAATAATTCAGAAATTTCCCACAAAAGATCACTCCACTTAACAAGCTACAGAATGAGCCAAAAGAATAGCACAGATTATACTGAAGGATAATTAGACATTTCACACGTGAAAATTAATGTCAAAAAGCACAGAGCAGGGCAGTAGATAGCAAAGCAACTGGAATTTGTTTGAGTCACTGGATAGTTGCTTCTAGATGTCTTAAGGTGCAGAATTTTGCAATATGCCAGAAGTTTTATTGATTAATCTTCCACTGTGGTAATTATTAATATTCAGAATTTTATTATTATTAATTTTAAATGTGAATTCTCTTCTGCCAGTGAGTGATGGTTTATTGCCTTTGCTTCATGGTGGTATTGTCTAAATACGACTATAACATATATAGCATTTGGGAAACTAGTTCAGATACCCTAGATACTTTGGCAATGTGGGACAATCAGTGCAGAAGAAAAGTTCATCCAATGGCACAAGCAAGAGGGCAATGAATTAGGAAATAATTGGATATTGAAATGGGAAATGATTGGATATTGAATGTAAGAACTTGGCTAGCTCTTGTCCAGGATGGCAGGTCAAGTCCTTATTTCAACTTAAACTGCAGGAAAATAATGGGAAACATTTGGGGGAGTTCACAGTGAGGAAAAAAGTTGTGAGTTCAAAAGAATTCTGGATTTCTTTTTTATTAATTACTCCTTCTCTTCATCCACCCCCAGTGGAAGTTCCTGTACAAAAGTACAGCACAGTTACTGCACAGTACATTACTGTACAAAACTGTTTATTTTCCATGTGTGCAGTGTTAGGGTCAGACTCAGGCTGAGGAAGAAACAGATAATTGCACATGCTAAGCACCATTGCCTACTGATGATTATTTATATTGCAGGTAGTCACAGATGATGTTTAATAATGGCAGCTGTGGCATGAGCCACTTCTGCTTCTAATCTGAAAGCAGGAAGGTTCATAGAGGAAACACTTCTGATATGTTCTCCCCAGATGAGGCCCAAGTTCTCAGGAAGCACCATGGGGCTGTAAGGAGATGCTGCTGTAGGAGTTGTTTCAGCTGCCTCTGCTCCACAGCTGAGGTACAGCTCAAAAGAAACCTCCATGATACAAAAAATAGGTAGAACTAGCTGATCATAAAGAAATAGTTTGCATCTCAAAGCACAAATACAAAGACTAAACTTCATATTACCGTTCAGAAACTTCTAAACCTGTAAAGTTGATCCAAGTTTAAGGATGGGAGACTGAACCTCAGCCTGAGTAGTTTTTTTTTCTTGCTGTTTGTCTTAGCAGGGCATTTGCTATGAATTCTGCCTGAAGAGAACAGTTTTGGGAGAAGAGGTATCCCATCTGCAGACAGTGCTGATATATCAATTGCAAATGTGCACCCAAGTTTGCTTAACAGTGTATTTATGATGTGAATTCATTAAATTTAGTTTGTCTCTAGCCATATCACAATACTCTGATAAGTGTGAATTATCCCACGAGGATTGTGGAAGACTATCCATTTCCAAACTTTCTTCCAGAAGAGTTTACTTTGCTATTTTCTCTTACCCCTCAAATGGTGCAGAATTTCCCCAATTTCTAAATTCTAATTTTGTCTCCTGATGTCACTTTCTGAAAAAAAGTCTCTATTCATGTTAAGCACAAGGTTAACAGTAGCTTTGATGTGCCTATTCTCAGTCATCTTGTCCAAAGACAGTCTGCCTGCAGTGTTTAAGGATGCCAGTGTTCCATTACAAGGCCTTTGAAGTTCCTGAGGTACCACAAATGGCTGTTATTGAAAATTTTCCTTGATTATTATTTTTACTGCCAGACTTTTAAGCCATACAATATCAGCTTTCTTTCCACTTTGCTTCTAAGTTCCTTTTATGGTAAAGCTTAATACAGTGACCATATGGAGCAGCTGAAAAGCTGCCAAATGTTTAAATGACAAGGTTATAAATACAGAGACAGCATGGGCTTTTTTTTCCCCCTTAATGTATAGTCCTATTGGTTTGAGCCAAAGCAGACAATAAATCAGAATATATAACTTGTTTTGCCACTAACTTCACAGATTTATGATATGTAGAGAGTATCTTAGTCTGGTAGAAGGAAATAGTTGCTCAAAGTTTACATAACCATGAGGGAATGGTAAGCTGACTCCCACAGAGGACACCTATGATATCCAAAGAAAGTTAGTCTTTGAGTTTTGTTTTGCAACAAGTTCCTAACAAAATTCAGTGACTAGGGACATTCCTTCTTCCTCAGCTTTGGTCCTCACCCACAGGCTGTCCTCATTGCCTGACCTGCTCCTTTGGGTGAAGTGGAGCTGTCTTCTGCTCTGCCTTCTTTTCTCTGCAAGTGAGAAAGATGCTCTGTGTGTCTGAAAACGGAGACTTCATCCCTGTGCCTTGTATCTCCTGAGCAGCCATCCTCCTTGCTCTAGTCTGGTGTACTCTGCAGCTCTTGTTATTTTTCCCAGAGCACACGAGGAGACATGGCTTGTACCTGCTACACTGCTTGGACACTCAAGCATTTGGTTTGGTAGGAATACAATTGTTGTTTGTGCGAGTGTCAGAGAGAACAATGCAGAGCAAGGCAAGAAATTCAGATAAGATGTTAGGAAAAATGTTTTCCCTGTTAGTGTGTTCAGGCACTGGAATACTGCCCAGGGAGGTGGTGGAGTCACCATCCCTGGAGGTGTTTAAGAGGCATCTGGATCTGGTGCTGGAGGATATAGTTCAGGGTTTAGGGGTTACAGCAGTGACAGGTTAATGGTTAGACTCGATCTTAGAGGTCGACTCCAACCTTGATGATTCTATGATTCTAAGACACCTTGTGTGTGGAGGGAAAGGGATACTGCTTCTGAAAATCATTTTTCTTTTGAAGCAATTGCAGCAGGAGAGATGTAAAACTTAGCAAAAGGTGCACATGCTAAGATCCTGTATATGTCATCTGCACCTTTGCTGTCTTAGTGCACTATGAGATTTTTTGTTATCCGGATTTTATAGTTGTGTTTAACAGGAAACTCGTGAATGTAAAGCTCTTGTACTTTATCAGTGGGATGAATTAGAAGTATATAAAATTTTGTGTTTCTGTTTTCTCCCAGAAGCTTTTTATCAGCCTTGCACTACTAGAGGAGAGCTCCCTACCCCAGAAGCACAGCTATGGCAGAATCAGCACTCCTAAAAATAATAATTTGGATTATTTGCAAACAGATGGCTGGAAACACAAACACTTTCTCTTACAATCATCACTTATCCCTTTGGCTGCCAATACTCCACTGCACATGTCTTTGTTGTTATATGCTAATAATATCAATTGAAAGGACTTGGAATGTCAGCCCTTACCTGCTACACTCCTCAAGTGAAGTGCCAGCTGGGCTGTTTGAGGGAAAAAGAATAGCTTTGTGCTTAAAGCATTTGGTTTGGGCTCTGGAGACTTGTGTTCAAACCAGGGTTCTGCCATAGATTTCCTGTGTGACCTTGAACAAATAACACTCTCACAATCTCAGCTGCCCATCTGTTAACAGAGGAATGGTAATTATGATGGGAATGAATTTCACTTTGTAGCAGTTCTAAAGGCTGAAGACTCTTCATCAGAAGTGTAGTTCAAACTGTGGCCCTGCAGACAGATTCCATCTGAGAGCTAGTAGTGGTGGACAAGGTGCTTTCCATAGCATGATCGTCTGCATTACTCTGACTGCTAAAGAGTGACAGGAGTACAGGAACCTTAACGCTGAGCTCAAACCATTCTCTTCTATTAGTATTTTTCAGAAGCCACACACTGGCCATCCCTGCCCTGTCTCTTGATATGCTCATTGTACTGCTGCTTTCCTTTGGAGACACAGCATTCCTTGTTCTTCAGTAAGTGCATCCCAGCTCAGGCTTTGGGGTTGCTCTACAAGAGAACACCATTGTTGTCACTTTTTCCTCCGGCCTTCCCTTGCTTCTGGGAGACTGTGAAAACTGCCTGTATCTATAGTTGCAGCACTTTACATCAGAAAATTAACCTTTTTTAGCTGTACATCTGAGTACTCTTAGGTGATGTGCAGCCTTTGTTACCATGAGGGCAGAGCAAAGGACATAAAGAATCAGTGATAATCAGTGAATATTCTATACAGATACAGCAAAACTCCACCTGTAAGTGGTTAATCACACTGGACACACACCTGTTAATTTGCCTCAGTTGAACAGTCACTGGCCAGATGTCCTCTCCAGTGTGAGACAGGCTCTTGACTGTCTTTCCCCTCTTCCCAATGGGAGTCTGTCTTGTACAGTTTAGTTCTGTGCTCCCTGTGGTTAACTCTCATTAGCTTTTGCATGCAAGTGGCTAGTGCATCCTAGACTTATCAGGCTATGTGTAACTGCCATGCAATGAACTCATCGTGGTTTCAAGTCCACTCCTTCTAGTTTCCTATAAAGGCTTCCATTAAAACATTGGTTTTGTCCTCTAAGAAGAGCTTTGACAGTGTTGCAGCATTTTTGTCTGTGTGTATTGCTGAGGTGTTCACCATGGCTCTGGCAGCCAAGAGCAGGAGGAAGATGGTCATCATGCTCCTCCCCCAAAATTTCTTTAAAACTGAGTTCTCTTGAAGAAGTACAAGAAATGGGGGTGGACAGTGCAGTGGTTCTGGGTGTGTTCTGGTTCTCAGAGGCAGTCCACAGATAAAATCAGAGCTCCTAGAGATGTTCAAGGAGATGATGTGACACCCTCTATGAAAAACTATTACATGGAGCATAGGGACTTTCTCATTTTTCTCTAAATATACTTTTGTGTGGTTGGATGCTGCACTACCATTTTATCTTCCTTTTATGTATCTAGGAGAATAAAAAGTTGTCCTTAGCCAAGTGTTTGCCTGTCGGATTTTAAATAGACTGGAGTTCACTTGGGTTTTGGTTCACAAGTCAGTTAGCACTTCAGGGGGAAACTGTCTGCATATGTTTGCATCTCCTGAGTTTTGCTTAGGGTTTCACATTCAAACAAAAATGAAAGCTCAAAGGAGAACCCAGCTTGAACTGCCAGCATAGTCTGACTTGGGGTTGGAACTATGCAAAATCTCTATATTTAGTTTGGTTTCAAATAGCTCCCATAAATCCTTATGCAGATCCCAGGAGGTGTTTTAAAGTTCACTCAGTACTTACCCCAAGTTCCCCTGAAATATCTGGTAATTTCAAAGTTTTCTGTATGCTCTGCCAAAATTTGAGATTTATAAGAAAACCTGATATAAGCAAACCTGATATAAGCAAACCTGCTAAAAGTATCTCTCTCCCCCTGCCCCTGCCAAATCTTTCCACTCAAGCAATACACATTGAGCTAAGAGAGTGTGAGTTCTATCTTTCCTTTATAGACAGATGTGGAGTGAAACCCTGAGAGACTACTGCCACAGCTCCTCCTCCCACTCCTACACCACTTCTCATTGATTTCAACAATATTTTCTTAAGTAATAACTGGCTCTGACCTTGGCATGGAGTCCTGTGGAAGCTTTGGTCTGGATCTCTTTACAGAGAAGTCTCACAAAACAGACTGTGATGTGAATACCCATGGAATGTTTTCTTTGAGCTGGGCTTACCACATACAGAGCTACAGCAAGGCACATACATTACTAAAAATAATAGCCTAAAACTATTCCAGTGTCATTTGTTCATTATTAAGTCTATTACCTCTGAAATGAGGCTGCAGTGCTCAGGCCTTTCTTGTTCTGCACAGAGCAGTTTATTAATGGTCCCTTTGTTTCAGAGGGATGACACATGGAGCCGAGCGGAAGACTTGAAGCTGTTCAGCAGCTATGAAGCAGCTACTAGGTACTGTTTAATATCTTAAATGACTCCATGCCCATAAATCAGCCAGCCATAAATTATGTTTAATGCTGAAAAATAACCACCAACCAAACAGATCTTTAACCTGTAAATGTTAATTCTGTTTGTTAATACTTAGTGGCTCCAGCAGTGCTCAGAGGCTGCACAAGCTATTATTCATCTTGACTCTACTCCAGACCTTTTCAGAAAAGTCTCTCCTAGATCTTCCTAAAAATGGGAGTTGCCACAAGGCACTCATGATCAACCAGAAGCACTGTGGGAATGGCATAGTGAAAAATTCAGTTCATCCCTCCACTGCCCAGAACACCACCACACATGCCCTGGAAGGTGTGTGAACAAGGTAGTTCATATCCTAGAAGAAATACTGGATGGAAGCTTAATTAGAGCTGTGCCTCTGCCTGGGCTACTCTTGTGGGATGACTTTGAAGGTGTTTGGCCCTATGATAGAGCAGCTACATTCCCTGAGCCACTTTAGCCAGCTCAGATGACTCTGGGCCCTGTCATCCTGTTTGTGATGCTGAGCACAGCCAGGGCTGAGCACCAGTGGGAGGAAGGGTGAGAGGGTCACGTTCACACTTGTGGGTGCCCTGAAGTGGAAAACAGGAGAGAATTTGAGGTTGAATGGAGAAAGTTTATTCCCTTCCTTCCCTGCTTCATATAATCTCATCTCTATGTCCCTTTGCCTGTGCACAGTATTTAGCACTATATACTCCTACAAAAACCCATTTTCTTTTTTTTTGGCTTTGTGGCGAGTGGCTAAATTTTCCTTTATACCAGCATCATGATAGGGTGGGTGTAGGAGGGGACTCAGGTGCAGGATGCAGACAAGAGCAGGGAGGAGCAGAATATCACTGGCAGGGAGTCCCTCCTTACAGTCAGCTACACCTAAAGTGGGACTGGATCCTACTCTGCTTTGGTGATGCACAAATTGTTTTACAAATCACATCCTGTACATCTGATGCTCACTTAAATGCTTCAGTTTGATTTCTGTGAGTGAGAACGGATGATTCAGAAAATTCAAGAACATACCATTAGGTGCCTATTTACCTTTAGGGCTCTACTATTGAAATCTATATATTGTAGTGTCACTGAATGGTTTGGGTTGGAAGGGACCTTAAAAATCATCTAGCTTCAACCCCCTGACCTGGGCAGGGATGCCAATTATGTTGTCCATAATATTTCCACTTCCAACTCTGTTCAAATTATTTTTTCCACGAGTAGAACTAATTCTCACTGTGGATCCTGACTTTCTTTGTTCTTTCTAGGCAATATGGAAATCCAAGAGTTTGTAACGTACGATAATAATGTACATCAGAATTCCAGCTGGACCTCAGAACTATGTTGCATTTGATTCTGTTTATTATATTGCCCCTGCATTTCATTAAGTATAAATGTTGGTTAAAAGATGGTAAAAATCTTCGTAATTAGGTATTTTGCCCACATTTGAAAAATTTAAAAGAGTAGCTAATGCTGCATGTGTGTGTTTATTCTTATGTTGTTAAAGTACCCCTGGCTGGGGAAAACTGTCTTTTTCCTATTTCTTCACTGATGATTGACATCAGGTCCAAACTATGAAGCTGAGGTTTGTCCCTTGTTGAGCTGTAAACTATATTATCTATATAGTCTCTTATTCAGTCCAATTTTTTGTGACAAAAATTGAATATATATGAAGCAAAGGAGGCATTTTAATTCTGAAATTTGAAGGATTTGCATTAAGAAGAGATTTATAAGTGCAGTTCCATTTCATTATGTAAGATAAAAAGACATTGGAGTCATTGGCCTTGATCTAAGCTGCTATCCAGCAACAAGATAAATGAATTCTTATTTCTGTTTTCTACAATATGGCAGTTCAAAACCAATCGCAGCAGAGTGCCTAACACAGAAACTGGGCAGACCATAAAATGTAAGTGGGAAACAAATGTTAACATTCTACTTATCAAGCTCTTACAAGAGAAGAGAGCATGTAGAATGGTAATTAACACCCACTCATCACATTCTTCTAGAGGATTAAAGAACAGGTCCTAGCCTCAGCACTTACCTTTGCAAATATAATCTCATCAATTAATCTAATTCAGGAGAGAATGAGGGTTTTATTTTAGCTTACTTAACCAGGTTTTTTTCTCATTAGGCTGTTTTTTACCACACAAGAATCCATGTCTCACTTGGAGGTGAAAATTCCTTGACCTTTAAATGCACTCAGTTAAGTCTCCACAAAAGCAGATGAGATATCACAGATGTAGGAATGATGAGAACAGAGTTTATGACGTAGGATCAAGCTGAATTTTAGCTCCTGCAGGAATGTGTTAGTGGCATATAAAAATCTAACCATGGTAGTAGCAGAGCTTTCCATTTCTGGCCCTAAGTGCCACATCTCTACACAGTGCTAGTATAGATCAAGAGCTGTTTCATCCAGAGACCACAACTTCATCTCCTCCTTCTTATGGAAATGTCATGTATTTTTTTCCTTCAAATCACTAAAAATATGTATTTAGCTAGTTTTTATAAATGCAGAAGTTACCTAATAACATGATAGCTTGGCTGCCTAATTTGCAAGAAGTTACTTGCATAACCAGCAGATAAATATAGATAAAAGTTTTATCCCTGTATGTATAAAAAGAGGGCATGTGTGGTTTAAGATAAGGATTTAAGAATGAAAAAGAATATTTATAATATAAATATTATAAAATATTTTGAAGAATATAAAAATTTATCCTACAGAGAAGCCCTTAAGAGATTTTAAATCCTGTTTTTGTTGGGTTGGGTTTTTTTCTTTTGCTTTCCAAGCATATTCCTTTAAGAGATTTCAGGTTTGGTGGTTCTTGCTATGCTCTGTCTTTGTAACATAAGTGGTTCTATTAGCTAAGGAATCACAGTCCTTTAATATACAGTTCACTTACACCTGGCAGCATCCATCCCTGCAAGCATCCCCTCAGTCATGAACATTTTCTTGGTGTTACCTTGCAAATATTTTCATGCACTGTCTTGCTTAGACTTTAGCAGATGCAGATATTGTGGGTTTGTTTCTGAATATTTTCTAAATATAGCCCAAATATGCCTTCCCTGTGAGTCTGATAGTGAAAACATCTTATGAAATCTGCTTTTAACTGGGGTTGCTGGTTCTTGGCCAGGAGATATTAGTTGAACACTGGTAGAAGCAGATGTAACAAGGCAATGAAGGTGATCATTAATGCTATTATATACATTTGCTGGAGCAAAAATGAAACTTTCAATTTCCACACCATTAGGAGTCTGGAGAAGTATAAAACTGCAGTTTGCAATCCTCACTCAGAGAAATGATTGCTGCTCTCAAACCCTTGAACAGCTTTAACAAATGATCACTGGCTGCATTCCACTCTTGGACTGTACCTTCAGAAAAACTGTACTATTTAAATACATAAACACAGATTCTTAATGAAGCTGTTCTCTAGATCCCTTCCCTACCCTGGTAGGAAACATAAGACTGGAAAATTGAACTGATACCAAGGTTCTCTAATCTCTCTCTTCTGCTGAATTTATAGATGTGCTCATGTTGATTTATTATTGAAATTTCTTTTTGTAAAAGCAATGATATCAGGGAGCCAAAATGACACATGAAATGTAGTCCAAGGTAAATTAAAGTCCTTAAATGCAGTAGTTATGGTCTGATTATAACTAAGTACATTAGACAGCTCAGAATCCTTGCAAACACTCAATATATTAAGATGATCAGTCATCAGCACAGTTCTCCTCGTCCTGCTGCCATTATGAATCACTTTTATAAGAAAATGAGCTCTTGATTCCTATCTAGGTAGAGAGACTCAAAGAAAAAAAGGGAAAAGGAATAGTCAGTGCAGTTATACCAAGACACCCATTGCTTGATTTCTCCCCTGAATTAGTGGTTGCTGCACTAATGGGGAATAATGAGGCATTAAAATGACCTTTGTGAATTTGAGTGTGTGACATAGATATAGTAAAAAATAGGAGGGCAATTTGCAGCCTCCATTTGAAAATGGCAATACTGCCAGCTGCACACACACACAGACACACACACACACACACGGAAACACACACAGAGATTTATTTGTACCTGTCAGGAAGAATGAAACCCTTGTTCCCAATCAAATGGTAAGACAGCAGGACATATCCTATCTTAAAAGAGTAAAATCACCTGGTTATGTCCATAGGCATTGGAACTCCCTTCCAAGTGAGCATCTGGGACCAAAAGACAGAAGAGAAACTTCCTAGAAACATACCAGTTCCTGTGCCTTTCAGTACTGTCCATTAATAATGCTATTCTCATGTGGTTTCCAAATATGTAAGTCCTAGCAACGAGAAAACAACAATAATGTTACAATACCGACACATCTTCAGAAAGTCCAGAAGCAGCTGTTTGAAGGGATCTGATGCCACTCAAATAGGTTTCAGAGTTTCTAAGACAGGAGAGTAGACTGGGAACTTCTGGTCTGTTGGTGAAGTTTCAAGGTTCAGAACATTTGTTGGAATACAGTTGTAGATGCTCTGGAATATAAGAAAGAGAATCAGAGTTCCTTTCTCTTGCTCCACAGCTTCATTTTCAGTAGCTGAATGACAGACCTTCCTCTTGGTCTCCATTTACCTGAGGACGAGCACAGCCATCATCAATGTTTAAAACAATGTGATGAATTGGAATACTGGGAGTGGAGAAGGAGAGATCTGAAGGGCATAAAATCGAACTTGGGTCTGAAAAGAATACCTAAATATAGTATAAAGTATATAGAGGTACTTGAGTGTATAGCTATAAATAAAGTATTGTATTGCAGATACCTTGGCAGCCACAGAGAAATGAAGAAATTGTCATTCAGCATATAAACAGCTCTTTCAGATTTGTATTCTGGAATGACAATTCCAAGAAAGAAACAATACTCCACCTCTCAGAAAACATCGATTAGAGGTGAAAGAGGTCCAGACAGTGGCTCACCAAGGAACTGCTTACATCAAAGTCTTGTTTGCATCCACCAGTGCCATAATATCTCTACTATTTTCCTGAAAATTAAAGGTTGTTGGAAGGCACTTGATGTGTAGCTGTGACAAGCCCTAGAATGACACATTCCCTGGTGCCTGTTGAGAGGCAGAGCTGAACGCTGAGTCACAGCTACAGCAGCACATACAGCACATGTGTGGGTTAGATGAATGTGTGCTTTGTTCAGATGGTTATTGCCTTCCCTGTTTTCTCAGGGGTTAAGTACAGGCTGAGGGAACAGGAAGAAAAAGTTTTCTGTTCTTCCACAGCACATTTTTGCAGTGTCTCAGTAAAAGTGACTGAGTTGCATTGAAGACTGCTAAAGCAGCACAATTACCACAGCACATATATGCCAAACTGCCCAAACTCTGGCATTTGTGTTCAACATCAACCACACAAATAGCACCTTCCCTATTAATAAAATGCAGAACCATATTGAAACAAAACCAAACCATTCCCCACAAATGAACATTAAGCTTTTGTGTTGGCTATTCCTTGTCATAGTATCATAGACTTTTAGGGGTTGGAATGGAGTTTAGAGATCATCCAGTGCAGGGACACCTCCCACCAGAGCAGGTTGCTCAAGGCTTCAGCCAACCTGACTTTGTACACTGCCAGGGTTGGGGCAGCCACAGCCCCCCTGGGCAACCTGTGCCAGTGTCTCACCACCCTCACAGGAAGAACTTCTGCCTAGTATCTAATCTGAATTTCCCTCTTTCAATTTCTCCCCATTACTCCTTGTCCTATCACTGCAGTTCCTAACAAAGAGTCCCTCTGCAGCTTCCCTGGAGCCCCTTCAGATCCTGGAAGGTCGCTATGAGGTCTTCACACAACCTTCTCTTCTCCAGGCGAAAAGAAGAGATCTCTTGTCTGAGATCATAGGATCACAGAATGGCTTGGGTTGGAAGGGACCTCAAAGACAAGCTAGTTCCACCCCCTGCCATGGGCAGGGACAACTTCCACTAGTCCAGGTTGCTCCAAGCCCCATCCAACCTGGCCTGGAACACTTCCAGGGATGGAGCAGCCACAGCTGCTCTGGGCAACTTATCCAGTGCCTCAGCACCCTCACAGGGGAGAAATTCTTTCTAATGTCTAATCTGAATCTCATTCAGCTGTGATGTAGTTACCTTGTGTTAGCAATTAAACTGGTGTCCTGTCGTAGCTTGTCAGGCAGGAAAAAAACCATACACTCTCTCTCTCAATGTGTTTGACCAGTGTTTCTATTCTGGGCTGGGTATGTATGGTAGATGGCTTTCTAAAAGGTACAAGGTGACATATTTTTAAATTAATTATTTGCCCTGTGATTTACTCTGATTAATTTTAAACTTTAGGCTTGCCATTCTAAATGAATTCTGATAGAAAGTGTATCCCTTTTATTGAGTTAATTATTGGTTTAGAGTGTGGGCAGGAGTTTTGGCTGTAGAGCATAAAAGACTGTGTAGTGTGTGTCAGTGTCAGGGTGGAACAGAATTCCAGTTTTCTAAAAACTTTTCTTTCCTCACTGGTAGTTCATCACAGATAAACCTAACTGATATTACCCTTTGATATTGCAAAAATACACATTGCCTTCTCTCAGCTTCTGAGGAGAAAAGCCTCAGTAACAGACCCATCAGAACACCTCAAAAACTAAGACAGGTTTGCAAGACACAGGAATGTGTTTACAAGTTTGTTATCAATAATTTAAGCTTCACTTGTCAGAATGGGAGATGGATATATACACTGTCGTGCATTTCCCTTATATATTTGCTAATCCACTGCCAGTCTGCCAAACGGATTTAAAAGGTATTTCTAGTTCTGAAGGAAAGTTGCCTCAAACTTTCAAGGTCCAAAGATTTTCTGAATATGTCAGAGTTAACTTATGCTGAATAGCAGCTGATAGGGAGACTAAGATGTTCATTGTTTTTCGATGACTGCAATAGGCTCCAGTGTTGTTTTCCTGCTGGCTGGAAGCACCTGGGAACAGACAAAAGGGAATCTGTGGCAGTCAGAGCTCTCCCTGTACTGTTTAATCTGTCTGACATTGGAGAATGCTTCCAGAAAAAGTTCTCTGCAGGCTGCTTTTGAGCTCTGCATCTCCTTTGAGCAAACCCCAACGAAATCACTTTGTTAAGGAAACTTCAAGGGATGTGTTGTAGTTCTTCTGTACATACAAATTATGAGTCAAGGGTGACATGTCTGTCAAAGCCATGGGCAGAGCACACACTGCTGCAAAATCCGCTGTGGATGGCCCTGAGAGGAGTGAGGGGGGAAGTTTCAGAAGGTGTGTTTTTAGGCATTCTTTTCAAGGGATAAAGAGTATGTGACTGAAATTCCTGCTCCCAGATGTGTATTGATGTCTGATGCAGAGGGACTGCGTAGCTGCAGACCACCACAACTCTATTTGGGTGTCTGCAGTGCCCAGGACTGTCCCCAGCACACCTATTTCTACTTTAAAATCAATAAGAATTGATTTCATCTCTTATTTTTCCCTTTTATTATTACAGGAGAGAGACATCATTCCAATGACAAGCTCAGTACACATTCCCCTTCTCACTAGTGAAGACTGCAGGAAACCAGAGTGACGAGGGGGCATAGTACATTTTTGGTCTATCTCTTCCTTACATCTGACTAAGATGCAGCATTACTTCCCTGGGAGGTGCTGAGGCACTGGCACAGGTTGCCTAGAGCAGCTGTGGCTGCTCCATCCCTGGAAGTGTTCCAGTCCAGGATGGACAGGTTTTGGAGCAACCTGGACTAGTGGAAGATGTCCCTGCCCATGGCAGGGAGTGGAACAAGATGATCTTTAAGGTCCCTTCCAATCCAAACTGTTCTATGATTCTATGATTCTGTGTTAATTAGGTAGGGAAGAAAAAAGTAGAGGGACCAAAAGTCCACCCTGACTTATGCACTTGAATCAGTAATGGTTTATCAGAATGAGCTTAGAGAGGCTCCTGAGCATCAGCTACAAAGGCAGTCTCAGCTTCTTTCTGTCTGTCACCCTTCAAGAGTGCTCCATATATTTTCAGGCTACAGAAACCACCCTGGTTTGTCATCAAGCAAACAACACAGACTGCAAGCTCTCTTTTTCTTTTCTTTTTTTCCTTCTATATTTTTTCCCCAAACTGAGTATTCTGCTCTCACCTGACAAATTTCCCAGGTAATCCACAACTGGGCCATGTTGGTCCTCAGCCTTACTGAGGACCAACCAGCCTTTATCCCAGCATCCCAGGGACATAAGGATAAGAGAAACAAGATGTGAAAGAGGCAGCATGGTGCTGAGGGCAGAGCAAGATGCACACTCCTCCTCACAGCTGCTTTCTCCCAGGGAGCAGCAATGTGTCCCAGTCAGGCAGATCTCCTGCAATTTACGGATCTCTCTGTCCTAGGTTTGACCCTTTCTTTGAGTGGTTGCAAGATGAACATTAATTGCTCAAATGACTACAAGCTCAGAATATGAGATGAATTTAAGCAGCCAGCCATCCAACAAAGGGATTTTCATCAATATTCCCAGTCCTTAGAGTGCAGCAGAGCAGATCTGCAATGTGATCCTGAGTTTATTCTGGCAGAGATGAGCACATACACTTCAGAAGAGAGGAGTTTTCACTCCAGCTATGCTTTCTGTCTCAAAGTAAGGAGGATCACACTGATATACAGCCTAACCTTGGTAAGGGTGTAAACAGCTGTTAGCTGTCATTCTCCATGGGAGATGGAAAGACCACAATGCTATTTGCTTACCTTTTTGAGTGGAGATAAAATTTCAAACCAGAGGTTTTCCAGTCCAGGTTGTGACTGTCATTTTGAAGGAAAGCATTTTGCATGTCTGAATTTGCCCTGTAAATTAGGAGGTAAAAGAGAAGCATAAAACTAAGACTAAAGATTTACTATTGCATAATCAGAGAATCACAGAATGGTTTGGGTTGGAAGGGACTTTAATGATCATCTTCTTCCAAGAAGGACATTTTCCACCAGCCCAGGTTGCTCTAAGCCCCATCCAACCTGGCCTAGAACACTTCCAAGGATGGAGCAGCCACAGCTGCTCTGGGCAACCTGTGCCAGTGCCTCAGCACCCTCAAGAGGAACAATTTCTGCCTAATATTTACACCTACTCTTGGTTTGAATCCATTCCCCCTTGTCTTGTCACAACTTGCTCTTGTATCAAGTCCCTTCTCATTCTTTCTTGTATTTCTTTAACCCTTAGGGTATTGGAGATCTCTTCTTTCAAGAAGATAATGATGAAGAAGGTGATGCAAAAAGATATCAAATGATTGGCTGACCGTTGCAAATCAAATGACAAGCACACAGTCTTCTTGTACATGCCACAGATCAACACACCTCAATAAATCTCTGATGCTTAGCAAGGCATCAGAAAAAGCAATCAAGGACAGAATTGTTTCTCTTGCACCATATTTTTAAACATGCAAATTTCTATTGCATTTGAATTGCTTTACGTTTGTTTGGATCCTACAAAGGTGACACCATTTCTGTTAAGAAAGAGGCAAGTTTTCCAGATTGTTTAATGTTCCTTAGGTGGATTTCTCCAAGATGCAACATACTTACTGGTGTTCTCAAGTGAGCCCTCAGCAGATCTGAACCATTTAAGGGTTCACCCCCATCTAGTTAAAAATCAGTGTTTGAATATCTATCAGTATGCATAACATTCATTTGCTACTAGAGTTAGAGCTCCTTATTATACCAGGAAGAATTTAAGTTTTAATTAGCATTTCCTCTGGTGTACTAAACCCACTGAGACTACTACACTTACTAAAATTTAATTAACTTGACAAAAGATCCTAATTGTTTTCATGCCACTAGTCCTTAGTGGGACTAAAAATAATACCCTTCAAATTAAGTGTCTGCAACCCACCTTCCTTTTGGTTGTCCTATATACATGAAATTGGTTGGCCTACATATAATTAGAGTTGGAAGGAAGCTTTGCCCACTATGGAATCAAGATTGTTTGCTCAAAGTTGGAGATTTTTATGGCAATGCATAATGATGAAAACTTATTATTCCAAAGACCTCAGCTAACATTAATTCTTTCCACCATCTTATTAAGTTTTGCAAATGGGAGGTTTATTGATTTATCTCAGTGCACAGACTAATCAACGAGATGTAGGATTCATTTAAATCAATACAGTAACCTAATATTGGCAAGAGAAAAGAAAGATAAATGTATTGATAGTGTAACTATGATAAACAATATATATCTATATCAAGTGCAGTGTGCCTAGGAGAAATTTGGAATTGAAATTAAAATACTCCCTTTTCAGGACTCTTCCACAAACAGATCTGCTCACATCATTCCAAGGCTTTATGCTCCTTGAGACACTCATCTTGAAAGTCATGTGAGTGTGGAAAATGTTAGTGCACAGTCTTAAGAGTATTGGGGACAGCTTTGTTATGGAAGTTTCTATGCAGAACACAAGTACTGGAGTGCAGCAAATCCTTCACCTCTGGATGTCTAAAGTAGAGATTTTAAGGAGAAAGAATCAAGGCAAAATACCCCAACTCTGCCACGATAAGGAATTCACAGCTTGCATCCTTACATTACAGGGATCAGATATGTTTGTCTAATTATTATCTCCAAAATTTAAAGAACGAATTAGCTGGTCATCCTAGGAAATCAAACCATTCACTTGTTATTCCTCTCCTGAACTGACTACCCTTGATGTGCTGTGCTAATACAGGTGTGGGTTTGGCAACATGATTCAGTACATGGATGCTCTTTTTTGAAGAAACTGTGGTTTTGGTAAAGCTTAAACTCCCTCCCCTCCTGAAATACCACAGTTCAGACTGAGGCTTTGCTACAGAGAATGCAACAGAATGTTAAGTATAGGAATTGTTACAGCCTTACAGCACTGGGAGGAAAAAAACCCTGTAAATCTGTCTGCATCTAGAGCCTTCGACTTCTTTTTCTGCCCAAACATCTGGCTGCTTTATCACATTTGAATACTAAGAAGATTATCTTGGCTGATGATCCATCCAGACTGGCTGTTAAACACCTCTTTTCTGCTTTCCTTGCCAAATTCCTCCTTTGTTTCCTTCCCTCCCAATGTGAACCACAAGGTGCTCTACAGGCCTCAATCTCCATCAAGATTTATCGATGTGAGCACAAGATGCACATCTATTCCGGTTCATTTATTAGCATCTTCTAAAATATGCAGAAAATATTTTTAATAACAGCCCTATAGAGTTCACATTGACAACTTTTGCCCTAATAAATAGAGCCTTTATGATGAGACTTTGACTCACAACCATCATTTGTCTGCATGTGTTTTTTGTAGACAAATATTTAAAATTACACTCCCATTAACTTTTCTCTGCACATATATAACAGTGAGCCCTGAGACGTGTAAATGCTGAAGTTTGGTATATAAATATCAAAGAAATGCAGGTATACAGTCAATAAAATGAGACTACAGGAAAAGCAGGATACAAAAGATTCACTGCAGAAGCCTTTATGCATGTGGGAGAGATTTCATGTGTCTAGGAAAAGGTTTGTCTTTGCTCCTGTCAATAACATATTTAGAACATTAAAAGTCTAAAGTAAACTTTGTTCCTCTTCTCATCTCTCCTTGTTTGTTTGTTTTGCTTGGTTTTCTTTTTCATATGGCTAATGGATCATTGGCAACTTAGATCAAACACAGGAATTTTATCTCTTGGGTTTAACAACTGTGAGCAGCAGCTTGGAATACTCCCATGTTCTCATCATCATTTATGAGAATGCATTGACTTTTAAAAAGGCTGTTTTCAGCAGTTTTTCATGGCCTGACCTACTGTTCACCTCAAGTATTTAGATACCTAATACCAGCAATGAAAGGGAAGGTATTTTATAAAACAATTAATTATGATGCAATTTTCTGATCCAGCATTTTCCCCCACCTTTGGAGTTTTACATTATACTATAACAATTTATGCATTTAGAAAATTGAGGCATAATTGAAAATTATAATGTGTAAAAGCAGTTCTGATTAACATAACACAGAGGCATATAATAAGAGTGTTAAAGACTCAAAAAAGAAAATAAAGTACTTCAAACCTCTGAAGTCTGAAGTGTCTCCATCCCAAATATAAGCCATCAATAACCCAGTGATTTGTGGGAATGCTGAGAACATTTGCAAAATCATCTCATTATCTTTCACAGAGAGCACTGATAATTTCATTTGAGTTTAGTCTTGCTCTAAGAGTCTTTCTTTTATTATGTAGATACATGTTTTTTCAATGCTGTATTTCTAATATCTTATTTTTAAATTACTTGTCAACTGTAAAGGGAAAATAGGTCCCCAAAGCAACTGGTAGTGGATTCAGAATGGTCCTTTTGAAAGAAATCCTTTGAAAAGAGAATACATGCTCAGTTTTAAATGAGTCTGAGTGTTCTTAAGTACACTAGAGTTTCTCCTTTTCTATAGCAAATTTAAGGCTTGACTCTGTCTGACTCAAGCAAAAGAATAATTTATCATGGGGTAATTTATCAGAATTGTATTTCCTTTTTGTCTGTCAATAGCTGATGGAAGGATATGTCTAGAACAGTTCTCAGAAATAAATGGAGAAGACAACAGTGATAAAAAAATGAGCTGAGATTTAGTTTGGGCTTGGATTTTAGAGAAGTAAAAAAGAAATAATCTTGGGATGAATCTCTGCTATTTGTCCATGAAAAAACTTTGTATAAAATGCTCTTAACTAATTTGAAATGTCAGTATCATGAATATTTATCTCCTGCTGCTTACAACAAAAGCCCTGAAGAAGGTAAAGCCTTAGCAAGTGTTAACATCAGTCTTGAAATCAGTTATGCTGATTTATATTACTTAAGGGCTAAACCACAAAAATCATACATTTTTGGAAAGAAAACCAGTTTATACTTTAATTGTCAAATCCCTTTGTAATGCTACAGTGACAGATTTTTCTGGGAATGAGCAATAGCATCAGGCAGGAAGAACATTGGTGCCAGGAGGAAGGAATAGCTATTTCATGAAGTTTTACCAGCCATAAACATTATATACAAGGCTGAAAAGAGAAGTTAATATTTTGGTAGGAAAAATCCCAAATTGATGGAAAAACATCTGCTCTGTTTAGAAACTAATGGAAAATATCAGTGCAATAAAAAGCAATAGTGCAATCAAAAGAGAGGGAAATGCTGAGGAAATGCAGTTTGCGGGAAATGTTTATCAGCTTTGAACATCTATTGAGGATTGTTCAGGCACTACTCTCCAATCAACAGAAATTCCAATCTCAGTACAGTGTATGCAAACAAACTGTGGTTTTTAAAGCAGATCTCAAGAAAGTTAACATTAAGTCATGACAAACATCACAGCCACAGTGTTACAGGACTTTTCCTCTTGGATTTTTCAGTAAGTAGAAGAGACAGACTAAAGGTTTATAGGTGGAAGTGCATATTGTTCTTTTCCCAGAAAATATCCTCACATTCTCTGAACCTAAAAAGTAATAACAATTTGGCTTTATATAATAGCAACAGCAATGAAGCCATGATATTTTCTGACTATGTTGGCCAAAATCTTGAAATACCTTTAATCAAATGTCTAATTGGGTTTTATAGGAAATTGTAACCATATGGAAACCCAGAATTTTCTAACAGACATAATTCAAGACACATCTCTGAATTTCTGAATACTGTAGTAAATATATAAATATTTTGATCGTTCTAATATTGAGTGAGAATATTCTAACCTGCAGGGAAAGTTTTACATGGATATTTTTCTAAATTAATATGACATAAGTGTCCTACTCAAACCTTTAATTGCTCTAGATAAGCAAATTCATTACCATTTCTGATTCAAGAAATTGCTTAGTTAGCAATGTATCTTTTATTTGTAAGACCTAATTAGAATTCAGTATTGACTTCTGATCACCACAAATCAGAAAGTCACTGGGTTGTCTTCATATATTTCTTTTGGTCTTGGTTTTGAAAAATTCATTGTTTGTAGTAGAAAATAGGAAAATAAGAAATACCTCTATGTGTTAGGTGGCACATGCTGACAATCTTGAAATATTGATTCTCAAATGCTGAACTGTATAGACTTCAACATGACTCGAAGGGCAGGAGCATTATTGATATATGCAACCTGTATTCACTTTTTAATGGAATTTATTTGCAGAGCTACAATAGTAGGATGTAGGAGCCAAAGTTTTTTCTCCTGTCCTTGTCACCTGATGTTATCATAGAACCATCAAGGCTGGAAGAGACCTCTAAGATCGTTGAGTCCAACCATTAACCTGTTACTGCTGTAATCTCTGAACCCTAAACCATATCCTGCAGCACCAGATCCAGACACTGCTTAAATACCTCCAGGGATGGTGACTCCAGCACCTTCCTGGACAGCTCTCTGTTCCAGTGCCTGAACACCCTGACAGGGAAAACATTTCTCCTAACATCTCTGCTGACTCTCTCCTGTCTCTGCTGAAGGCCATTCCCTCTCGTTCTGTCCCTGCAGCCGTGGCAGGCGTGACATTCCCTCACCTCTCTCCAACCCTGTCAGGTAGTTGTAGAGAGCTATGAGGTCACCCCTGAGCCTCTTCTCAAGGCTAAACAAACCCAACTTGCTCAGCCCTTCCTCATACCACATGTGATCTGGTGCACATCTCTTTGGACCTCAGTATTCCTAAACGAAAGTCCTGCATTCCCTCTTGTCTCCATTTTCCTCTGGTTTTACCAGCACTGCAAATCACCTCCTTCATCAATCTGATTGATCCTTCAACCAGACACAAAGAGGGTTGTTCAACTGCCAGCATTTGGCTTCCAGGGGAATGGTAGCTGGGAATTCTCTAGTCCCAAACCCAGGCCCAGAAAACATTTTCTTACTCAAATTCCAGTTTTAAATGTTTTGCTGAAAGACTAAATATGGAATCTATGTTCACATGAAGATAAATCTGGGCTTGCCCTCCTAGTTATAACGTTTTTTTTAAGTTTATCACACTATCTGCCTATATTAGAAACAGACTTCCCTGGTGGAATGTTGATGTTAAAAATTGAGCTCACCAAAGTCAGGAAAAACACAGATAATGCTCTGCTTTATTTGTCACGATTAAGCTGATCCTACTATTTGCCATTCCTTAAAAGATAGGGATCTCACAACGAGCTGTTGTTGATGCCAGATGGGCAGATCTTTCTCTGTAGATAAGTGGGTGCTGGAAGTCTTCTACCGAAACAATGTCTGGAATGCTGGAAAAGGACAGCTCCACGTTGACCAGAAATTAGACACAGCAGGCACTGCAGGGTCATTGGAGCTGGTGAACTCACTTAGAACTGCAAAATTATTGCTTGGTTATGCAGAAAGCTTGTTCAAATTTCTTTTATAAGAAGATCAAACGTTGTGGAGGGAAATGCAATTTGAACCAGAAGAGAAGGGAGTGTGCTGTGTTCAAAGCAACCATGCTCTCAAGTGAGGGTGCCTTAGTTTATGGCTTAGTAGTACATCTTGTTTTCAGAGATCCCAGATGTCATCAGACCTCACTTCAGACACTGGTGTTTTGTTTCCTGGGTTCATTCTTTGAAGTTTAATCTCAGATCAAGAAAGGGGTGGGCAAGAAAATTAATGGTACCTATGGAAGTAATTAATTTATGCATTTTGGGTATAAACTCATAATTGTAGGTAAAAATCAGTCTTTCTGAACAGCTGCCAGGAGCACTTATGTAGGGCACAGACTTTATCCTAGACTGCACAAAGAATATTCTTATATTCAATAGCATTTATTTGTTTGATTTATGTAGATCATGTAGCCAAATACTTTGTATTTTTAGCTGACATGAAAAGACTTTCTCAGTACAATGTGGTTTAGAAAAATCCATTCAGGCAGGGAAAAAAGGTTTTGATGACCCATTAAGAAAACATTCCTTAAAACCCAGCAGTTTAATTTCAAAATGTCTTGTTTCTTCAGTCTGTTAATCCTAAACAAGCTCTGGACATTTCTGAACTATGCAACTAATCCTGAGAATGCTCACCCATGCAAATTGTTGCTTAGAATGGGAATAAAAGATTACCCTGTCAGGTTTCATATCTAGGATATGTAGGACTTCACATTTTAGATTATAGGAATGTCACTAATCTTCCAGGGGAATGAAAGATCCTTTAACCTTGCACAAGTACTACTTTGCTGTCGTTAAGGTAAATAGAATGAATAATAATGATGGCAGTATTTGGTCTGTTTAAGATGGAAGGCTGTGTCTGTACCAAAATGCACTTCATAACACTGAAATTGCCCTACTTGGCACTGTAAGAGTATTAACATCCCAAATGCTATGAGGAACTCAGGGAAGTTTTTTCAAAGGTGTGAGGCAAAAGCTCCCTCCAGCATGTTGGACATTTGTGTGAGTAGAGGGTATCTTTTGATGGAAGGGAGCAGGATTGATTTGCTAATAGTAGTTTCTCCATTTCTTCTGCCTCTGTATCTGTGGATCTTCCAGCCAAAAGTCATCAGGCATGGTGGGTACTTACATCTGTTGTGGGAAGAGGAGGAGAGCATGAGATCATAGCCCTCGATAATATGGTCATAGTAAATTATTCAGTATTGTGATGTATATATAGTATCTGCCTTAAGTGGTATTTCAGCAACATGAAACATGACAGGGTGTTTCTTTGTTTCTAATGGTTAAATAGATAAAAAGCCTCAGAAGACTTCTGTCTTCTATTTCACCTTTCTGTGATTTTTATCTTCCATTTTTTTACCTTTATGAGTGTGCACTTGATATAAAATCATGAGATAATGGGGAGGAAATGAAGAAAGAATGAAGCAGTTCCAGCAGGACAGAACTCCTTTTCCAACCCACAGTGTAAAGCTTCTTCCATGCATTGACATTACTCCTCTCATATAGATTTAAAATATGTATTTCAAAACTTTCCTATCCTTCTAACCCATAAATATTTAATTCTCAGGATTATCATCAATCAGGTGAGATGATCTATGAAAGATATTGGTGGTAAAAGCTTCTTGCAGTGTTTGCTCCAGACCTCCAAAAGCACTCCAGTTTCACAGAGAGCTTCTAAGGAGCTGATGGCAGAGGGGGGCCTTGATTAATGGCTCCCTGGGACACTCTGACACCTCTGCCTGGATCAGAGAGATAAGAGACAGCCAGAGTCTGCCAGAGAGCAGTGCTTTATACATGTGAGGCAAAGGTTAGCAGCACGAAGGAATTTCTGCAAGGAACCTGAGATAGGCAGCATCTTCCTCTGGGGCAGGATAATGGGCTGCAAAGGGGAGTAATAGAGTGAAGGAGCGTTTTGTAGTACTCAAGCAAAAACAAGAGACAAGACAGATGATGTTAAAGGGTTAGAATAAAAGCAAGAATAAGAATCCACAGAGAAATGAAGCTTAGAGTATGTCAGGTTTGTTGGGTTTTTTTAAAGTATAGTTTAATTTATCATCTATAGCAGAGGATTTTGTCCTGAGGGTTTTGCTTATTCATTCTTTTATGCTACCAAAGTATACCATACCTGGGCCAGCAGCTATGACAGAGGTGATTCTCCCCTTATCTGCCCCAATGAGACCCCACCTGGTAAGACTGTGTACAGTTCTGGTGTCCTCAGCATGAGAAGGACATGGAACTGTTGGAGAAGTTCCAGAGGAGACCATGAAGTTGATAAGAGGACTGGAGCACCTTCCCTATGGAGACAGGCTGAGGAAGTTGGGGCTGTTCAGCCTGGAGAAGAGAAGATTGTGCAGAGATCTCACAGCAACTTTCCAATGTCTAAAGGGGCCTACATGGAAGCTAGAGAGGGACTCTTCATCAGGAACTGTAATGACGGGTCAAGGAGAATGGGTTCAAACTGAAAGAGTGGAAATTTAGGTTAGTTATGGGGTAGAAATTGTTCCCTCCCTGCTGAGGCACTGGCACAAGTTGCCCAGAGAGGCTGTGGCTGCCTCATCCCTAGAAGTGTTCAAGGACAGCTTGAATTGGACTTGAAGCAACCTGGGCTAGTGGAAGGTGTCCCTGCCCATGGCAGGGGATTGGAACTAGATGATCTTTAATGTCTCTTCCAAACCAAACCATTCTATGATTCTATAACTTGCCATGCTGAACAAAGTGCACATCTCTATTACAGCAGTATCACCAACACACCTGACAGACCAGACCTCATTTAGGTAAAATAATTCTCACATTATAGTGGCATAAGGAAAATTCAGAGAGATTGGTTAGAGTAGTCTGGGCTGCAAATATGTGCAATTTGTGATAATTGGCACAGAACACCTACAGTAACCAGGTGGTTTCCATGACCCAAGAACATTTCTTCCATGTAAACCAGAACAGAATGCAGGAATTTGCAATGCTCAGTCATCCATTTAGCCCAGCACTGTGCCTATGGAAGAGTCCAGAATCACATGCTTCACAAAATTGAAACATTGCATTTTAGGTTAACTTTATCTTCTCCACAGACTCTGCTTAGAATTCATGGTACAGAGCAAGGAGTCCTTTTGCAGACAGTTTCCACTTGAAGTCATTGGAATATTTTTCCTGAATAAAATGTCATCACACGCACTGCCTTCCTGACCAAGCAGAGAGATGTGTTATTTACAGATCTAACTGTTGGTAAATGCTGTGCATAGAAATGAAGGTGGCTTTAAACTTTGCAAATGTCCTTTGCAAAGAAAGGCATGAGACAGCCTTGGGAGAATTCTGCAAACAGGGTTTGATTCAGAGAACCTGGGAATCATTGGAGGCAAAAAAAACTTGGCTTTAATGAGCTTTGACTTAGTATTCAAAGTAAGAAATTTTGACACATTTGGGAGTACTTTGCATTAGCACAAATGAGCCAGGAGCACAAATCCTTGGAATGGGAATTTTTGCAAAATGATCATAGGCTGACATCACTGACTGGGTTTAACCGTGGCCTTTTCAGTGGGAAAGGTAAGGGGCAAAGATCCATCAGTGCATGGCAGTATAAACTTGTGCTTGGCATGGAGTCTGAAAATGACAAACGACTATAGTCACCCCTATATGTGGGTGAGCAAAGTCTAGAAACAGTGGTTAGAAGCTCCTAATCCCATGGGTACTCTGTTACTCAGTAATATATGTTAACTGGTGGCCTTGGAGGCAGAGCTGCAGGAAAAAGGTGAAATAAAAAGAGGGGAAATTTAAATTAGAAATTGGGAATACATTTTTTAATATAAGGGTGGTGAGACACTGGCACAGGTTGCCCTGGGAGGCTGTGGCTGCCCCAGCCCTGGCAGTGTTCATTCCAGGTTGGCTAAAGCCTTGAGCAACCTGCTCTGGTGGGAGGTGTCCCTGCCCAGGGCAGGGGGTTGGGGCTGGAGGATCTCTAAGGTCCATTCCAACCCCTTAACTTACTATGAACCTGTGAAATGTTGGGTTGGCTTGGCATGGAGGTGTAGATGTAAGTGAGTGAGTTCACCTACAGAAACTCAAGGAAAAGTGTTTCTTTGGGCCAGGAAAAAGGATTTAATAAGTTCCTCAAAGAGCCTTTATTGGAAGAGTCATTGTAGTGGTTTAACCCCAGCCAGCAGCCAAGAACCACACAGCCACTCACTCATTCCCCCACCCATGGGATGGGGGAAAGAATCAGAAGGGTAAAAGCTACAAACACTCATGGGTTGAGATAAAGACAGTTTAATAGAGAAAGCAAAAGCTGCACACACAAGCAAAGCAAAACAAGGAATTCATTCACTGCTTCCCAAAGACAGGAGGTGTTCAACCATCTCCAGGAGAGCAGGGCCCATCACACATAACGGTTCCTTGGGAAGACAAACACCATCACACCAGATGTCCCCCCTTCCTCCTTCTCCCTCCCACCTTATATACTGAGCATGATGTCCTACGGTATGGAATATCCCTTTGGTCAGTTTGGGACACCTGTCCCAGCTGTGTCTCCTCCCAGTCTCCCATGCATCCCCAACTTCCTTGCCAGTGTGGCAGTATGGAAAGCAGCAAAGGCCTTGAGTCTGCGTAAACTCTGCTCAGCAATAACAAAAACATCTCTGCATTATCAACTCTGTGTTCTGCACAAAACCCAAACGTAGCCCCATACTAGCCTCTGTGAAGAAAGTTAACTCTACTTCAGCTCAAACCAGCACAGTCATTTGGAGTGACGTTTTGAGCCTACAAGATACATCATGCAGTTGTGTCAAGTGCACTGCTCCTGAGGGATCCCACATGGCCTGAGTGTGCAGTGCTCATTTCCAAACACAATGGGAGAGCAGCAAAACATGAACTTAGAAAACAACATGGTTTTGTATGGAATTGGTCTTCCAACATCAGATGAGGGTTAGTAAATGTCTAATTAGAGACGAGGCACAGAGACAAGTCTGCAAAAATAAAAATATTGCATTCTTTCACTGAAGGAAACATTTCAGTGCTAAATTATGGCCAGAAGGTACTGTGAGCAAAGGTTTTATTCACTACTGGGCACATCTGGGCACAACTGCCAACAATCATAGTTTGTGTCATGCTTACTTTCCTTGCTACAATAGCTGTGGGAGGCATCACTATAATCCAAAAGCACAAGACTTTTAAAAAGGAATCTAAGCAATATTTTTATTAGGAAAAAAGGGCATCTAGTAGCATTTTGGTGCCTACAGATATTTGAAAAAAATCCCACTAGTTACCCTAAACCAGTGAAGTAGCTTAAGAATTAAGTCTTGCAATTCCTTAAGGAAGGAAGAGCTGCTTCTTCTTCCCCAGGTCTGTGAGATGTTGGCCATGCCTTTCTCACCAACTTAGGCCTTTAATGTCAAGGCTGCAGCAACTGAAAAGCAAATCTGTGAGGGGAGTTTTGCTACTTGAAAAAATCTTAAAAGTACATTCTCACTGGGGAAGAGGTTTGGAAATAGAGGGATAAGCTAATTATTTATAATTAGGTCAGACTGGGTAGGCTGATTGTCGTAATTAACATTGCCTAATGACTGGCCTCAGGGATTCTATTTGGATATACCTGCTGAAATCTGGTCAAATGGGTATCTATTCTGCTCTTCGGGTGTGAGAGCATTCACAGCTCCCGACTGAGGCAGACAGTGAGCAGGGAGGTGTGTGGGAGGCTGGGAGGGGGTTGGAGAGCGTCAGGGAAATGTAGGTTAGTGTGCTGGAAGGCTGAGCAGCCTGGGTTAACGCCAGTGCTCTCGGGAGGGAAGTGTGTGTGGGCTGGGAAACACTCCTGAGCAAGCAATGAGGGAGCTGGGTGAAGCTTGCAAGGGGTTAGAGATCTGTGCATCAAAGCAAACTGCAGCATTTCTTAATTGGAAAGGAATCTCTAGGAGATAGAGAAGGAGTATTCCTGTGGCTCAAATAGCTAAGGGCATGTCTCACAGACTGAGTTAACTGGAGGTACACAGACTGTGCACGTAAATATTTCACACAGTAAGGATGAGTCATGATCATTTCCCTTCCTATAGCTCCTTACAGGCTAAGCTCAGCCGAGCCCCTGTGGGATCCCATCCTGAGCCTCTGCTGGTGGTTGTGCCTGGCTGCATGACATTCTCCTACAGCACAGCATTTTCTTACCTGCCCTTGCCTCACTGCAGGAACATTTTCTTCCTTCAGCCTGGTTGCTTTAATCCTCTCTGCGACACATCTAAAATGCAGCTGAATAATAGTCAAGTGGATTCAAGAAATAATTAACAGCAAAGAGAATAGAAAAGAACCAGAGACAGAGCTACTTCAAGCTCACTTAAGAAGAGCATCACACACACCTTGTAAGAGAGATAGTGTGAGTAAAAATCCTGCCATGGCCCTTGTGCAGCTTTCCATATTCAAAAATGAATCAGAATTTCAGGCTCCATCCAAGCACTGGCCTTCACAAGCAGTACCACCCCAGCAGACCTCATTAGTACTGCAGGGAAGCACTCATTCAGGCGTTTTGCTGACCAAATGGTAGTTGCCTGAGGATGAGAGAGAAGGCATAAAAATGACTGGTACAAATCATTTAATACATAACAGGAGACAATTGCTTCATAGGCAGAGTGGCAGGCAGGTAGTGGAGGCTGATTGGTGTTGCCTAGCATTTCATCTTGTGTAACTCAATAAAACAATGCTTTTCCATCTCCACTGACCTCAGGCTCAAATGTTTTTACAAAGATCTCCAGGTCTTTCATAGGTATTTGGTGGTATGGGGAGGGCAAATAACTACTCCCAACTGCTTTGTGCTGATTTAAGTCATGTTGCTGCCTCTCTACTGCCTCTGGAAATGTGACTGGGCATGGGGTTCCCTGTTCAGAGTTAAAGTGGCTGTCTGAGGAAACAAAATGGTTAGAGGATCTACAAGACCCACGGCTATGAAGATGCACCACCAAAAGGCAGGTTACTAGAACTGTGTGACAAATGCAGACACTTGACATTGATGAGCACTTTCAAATCACATATTGCTTTCATTGAAAAATTCACCCCCAAAAAAAGCCAAACACAATACTTTGGAAAACTAAAAACATTAGTTTTGACAGATTTTAAATACATCTCCCTGTTCCCATTTGCATAAGTTTTCATTGGGAAGTTTATGTGAAATTCAGGTAAACTTTACTCCTCAACTATACAAGTGTTCTTAAAATACTGAAACCCAAAATCGGATCAGATTAAAAGCTTTCATACTGTAGTAAACTTCAAATAAATACCTGCCCCCCCAACTTTAAAAACACTGTTCTAACCAACCTAACATTTTTTTTTCCAATTAAAGAAAAGCAAAGCTAAAGCTTGATCTGGGGCAACCTGTGCAGCCCCAGGATCAAACAGAGCCAGACGCTCATGGTGCTGCAGATTTGTATGAACATCTCGCAGAAAACTTCTGATAAAAATAACCTTTGTATTGCAAATTTTGGTAACTAACTGCAATTAGGCACTCAGAGGGCATTTTTATCTCTTGCTTCTCCAATGGTTACTCTCTCCAGGTTACCATTAGTGTCTCAATTAACTTCCCACCTGAGTTAAACATTCCCATTCCTGGTTTCTTCTTGCGGGAGAGAATTATTGGGGTGCAGAGTTTTAATTACAGTGCTGGAAAGGACATTACCCTTGACCCGAAGAACAACAATGCATCATTGTCTGGCAATTCCAGCCCATTTAAAGAGAAGCATTGTAAGGCTGCAATTCCCAGGTACAGCTGTCAGCCTGCAAATCCCACGCTGCTGCCAAGGGGTATGGAGCAGCCACTGGAGGAACTGTGAACTAAATGAATGAATTGTATTGAAACTGGTGCTAAAAGAAAAGACTTGTGCACTCCTAACCAGCACAAGATTGTTCATTATAAAAAAGAAGTACCTCCACATTTTCAACTAATGATGACTTTTAGGCATGGTGTAATTATAGCACCAGTGGGAACACATATGTCAGCGAACTTTCAAGTGTAAAGGTTGTGCCGACAAAATGAAGCCATATATTCCCATTAATTGAAGCAGTTGATTTCCAGTTACACAATGTTAGTTTTAATGGGGAGACTCTTAGAAAGACTATGAATTTCTTTTTGCTGTTGATATCTAGTGACACAATTTAAACTGATCACAGCTGGGAAGAGGGTGACATTCATGCCAGCAAGGTTGTGAATGTAAGTGACTCTTATAGTTGTCTTCTGTAAGTTGGCATTAGAATAACCTTGGAGGAATGGTATGTCAGCACAGCCTGCCCAGCTAGAGCATAAAGGATTAGCAAGTGAAATTTTGATGAGGGTATTTACTCCTAATGACTGCCTTCAGAATTGCCTTTTATCTACAGCTTTTCAAAGCATTTTCCATTCATTAAGCCTTATAAAACCTTTGTAAAATTGGTAGAAGATATAGAAATGCAGATATCTTTGTGCCAAAACACAGAGTAATGCTTTGACAGAAAAGGGCAGCAGTACACACTAAACACTATTTAAAATAGGAATTGCACAGTGTTACAGTGATGCTATCGCTCTGTTAATTAGAGTTTGACCAGAACAGGGGAGCAGTCCTGCTCTTGAGGAAAATAGTGTGGTATAATCAGCAAATACTGCTCAGGGCTTCTGGTTTGTGTTGTAGCAGTAAGACAGATGCATGTTATGCAGTGATATAAAAAAAATGTTAAGAATATGAATGGCACCTGTTCTTTTATTGTAATGAAATCTGTTTCCCAAACTGCCAAACCCAAGAGATAAAAGCAGTGAGTCAGACCTCCTAAACTGATGAGCTGCAAACCCTGAGATTTAAAAAATATTAAATGGAGGGTCTTTTTGTTTGGGTTTTTTTGAGGTCTTTTGAGGCTTTATAGTCAGATTTCCATCACTCTGTGACCTCAAGGAATATAAATAAGAAAGAAAGAAAAAAATAAAGGAAGAAAGAAGAACAAAGAGAAAAGAAAGACGAAAGAGAAAGCTGAAAGCACATCCACAGAGATGTTCAGTCTAGTGTTGTGCAAGAGATGCCAGTCAGTCATGCAGCTGCTTCAGAGTGTGAGGGCTGGGAAGAGAAATTGGTATTTGAAGGCTCTGTTCTGGCAGTCATAATAAAGAAAGCTTTAGATGTGGGTTTTTTGGTAAGTCACTTCCTTCCTTCCTTCCTTCCTTCCTTCCTTCCTTCCTTCCTTCCTTCCTAATTCTAACTTTTTCAATAACGGGTTAATTCTCAGTGTTGCTGTTTAAATTTCTGGTTACTTGAAGCCCCCCAAAATTTAGCAGTTGCTATAGGAGCAATGTTTAAGGGCTATCAATACCATTAGTCAGTCCTATAAAAACACAAGTAATTTAATAGCATAGAAGTGAAAGCTGCCAAAAGATACAGTAATCTGTTGGAAATCTGGAGTTACATGCACATGTGTCAGTGTGAGTCAATGTGCATTAAAAAAAAAAAAGGAAAAGCACATTTTTACTTGGAAATGACTTGTGGAACAAGCTTCACAGCACCTCTGACTACTTTTAAAGGGAAAGATGTAAAAGACAATGCACAGGATGACTTGCAGAATCAGCCAGGCACTGCTCAAGGGCTACAGGAATTCTTTGCGTCAGCGAGTGATAGCACCTCCCTGCAGTGAGCACAAGATGTGGTAAAAGTGAAGGGTCATCATCACAGTGAGTAAAACCAAATCCAGTTTGGGTGGCTTCCAGGAAATTTTGTTATTTAGTTCATTTTCGTATTGCTTTGTCATTTCAGCTCATTAAACCAGACAAAATTTCACTCAATTTATAAATAAATAATTCACTCTTTCTGCCAGTTCAGTATTGCAGAAGAAAGCTGGATGAGCACCAGAGATGGTTCACTGAGCCTGTGAAGGAGGGGGCAAGAAGGCTCTTTGCAGCTCCCCCCATAACTTTTCTAATGGTTTGTAGAGGGAACCTGTGGGAATTTGCTCTTTAATTTTTGGAGGGTGTTAAATTCTTCCCTAAACCAGTGCAAAGGCCTGACCATGATGGTTATAATAGAGTTGTTATGAAAAATAAATGAAGGGTTTTCCAGGTAACTCTGCTTGTAAGTCAGGTTTTTTTGTTTCCTAGGGCTGCAAAGTTGTTGATCAAGGAATCACTTGTTGAGTGAGAAGCAGCACCCTCATTCCTGAATGGAGTTCACTTTGCAGTGGTCTTACTGATTAAAATATTCTCATTCTGCACTGTTAATCTACTCTTTAACAGCCTGGCTCTGGCTATTGAAATTCACTGAAGGATTTTTTCCCCACTCAGTTGATTTCACAGCATTTTTGATTATTTAGACAGAAACCAGCCGAAGAAGCAAACAAAAAATTACTTAGTCTCACAAGAAGATGGAAACTTTCAAAAGGTTCATGGAGCACAGATCCTTTTACAAGGATGATCTAGGGAAATGCTTTGGGAAAAAAGGACACCAGATTTAGGGTTCTTTTGAAGCCTGCACTAGGCACCAACAGGGCTTTGAAGTCTTTTAAATGCTTCTTTTATGTACCATTGGCACACAGCTCAGTTAAAGCACTCAGCTAATTTTTAATCAGATATATGAAAAAGCATAGAATAAGCATGTGGATTTCTTTTATAAGGCTTGTTGGCTATTCTAGTACTGTTGGAAAAAAGGCAGCTATATTTCAGTTCTTAATGTGCCTTAATAACTGCATGACCACAACCCATTAGGTTCTTCATCTGATAGGTGATTAATTTCCAGGGAACATATGTTAAGAGAATAACATATTTCCCCAGACCTCCTCCCCAAAAGGTTCTCACAAAGCAATGTCATTGCTTTGTATTTACTGACAGAAAAATGAAAAAGCAGAGATGAAAAAGCAGAAGAATAAGCTTAAAAAAGCATTACTCCGGCAAAACTAGTTCCAGTGTTTGAGGCACTAGAGGGAAAACAAATATTTCCCTAATTTCTGGAAAGTTCTGTAAAATACAGTGGTGATGAGGAAAGAAATATTGCAACTAACTTAATGTGAGCAGGAAATGCATCATTGCTGTTCCTTCTGAAACTGAGTAGTGCAGGTTCATAAAATGACTGTAGCTTCTTTAGAAGAGCAAAATTATTTAATCTCCATTAAAATAAACAAAAAGGTCATTATGTTGACCCCTCCCACATCTTGCTTTAACCATCCCTACAGGCAGCTCAATGCTCAAGCTCCTCTGTGGGGGCTGATGCTGAGTCTGGGGAGGACAAGGACAGGATGGGAAAATTTTCTGCCCAGACTCTTTGGAGAATTTAGCTGCCAAGTACTAACAGGTCTTCACTGACCATCTGCAAGCTGAGATTTATTCCCTTCCTCCCCACAAAGCTTAGACATCTACATTTGGATGGGTTTTCTTAGAGAGAGACCAGTGACAACATGGTTAGCCTCCTGCCAGTTCCCACAGCCCATCTCTGAATCTTAGCACTGCTGAAATTTCATGACAAAAACAATTGTCAGGATTCTTCTGAGCTTAGCCTGAACGTTTTGACTGAAACTTTTCACCTACTTCATTCCTCCAAAGGCTTAACATTTTTTGAACAAAACCAGGGGAAAAAATAGTTTCAATAGTTTTTATTTGACAATTTAGGAACATGTGTGTGTGTGTCTCCATCCAGGGTGGATCAATGTGAAGTTCCAGTGCTGTCTCCAGTGTTATTGTGTAAGGATGGTTCAAGAGGGTTTTCAAGGGTGTCTTATGTCAATGCAAATGTTTGAAAAAAATATGTGCAGCTAAATCTGTCTTCAAAATTCTCTATTTATTGTGTAAGCTTGCAACATATGGGCTTAAATACCAGTATTGAAGTCATCTATTTCACCTGTCTCATTAGAGAGGTATATGTAACAGCTATAAGAATATAAGGGTTATATAAAATTGTATCCACTATTTATGTATTATTGTATCCAACACATATGTCCTTTCCATATGGGATGTTCTCACTGTACAGAACATGGTTGGTTCCAAGTATAACTCAACAGAAGCATTCAACCTTTGATTTTAAAACTGTTAGCATCTCCACTTCAACAGCCCACGTTGAAAGGAGATTCCAGATTGTGGGGGGGAAATGGCTGCCAATCTGAATAAGGAGGAACATCGTCAGATGGCAGGGAAGTATTTGTACTAGTTGTATTAACAGAAGCAATGACCTTTACACACTCCAAAACAAGCCATATGGGCCTTGGATCACAGCAACCGTTTGTCAAGCAAAACTCCTGAATCATTTCAAGCAGTGTTCAAACACAGCCGGAAGAAGCCTGAACACAAAAAGCTCCTCTAAAATCCATCTTTGAAAGAGGGAAGATGCACCAGATTTTGAGGTAACTGCTATTTAAACCTTCAAATCCTAGAGCAACATTTTTTTGCATAAATTTTGGCCTAACCATTGTTGGGGATGGCAAACAGATGGGCTGCAGTTTAGCTTTGCAGCAAGAATCCAAATTCAATTCTCTGGCTTGTTCTTAGGAGAGTTAATGAAAGTTGAATAATATGCACTGGCAGCCCCTAAAACCCTCTGTGGTTTTCTTTCTCTTTTCCTTGGCAGGGTGAGACCATTCTGCATTACATTTGCATATGGCCACCTTTCTCCCTGGAGTAACTCTAGTGATTCATCTGACCATATTTCTAGTGAATATGGGCCCTAAACTTTAGGAACTTTGCTCTCCTAGGCAATCCCCAGACTCCTTACATCTTCTACAAGTGAACCAGAAGGACCTGCAGAAGTGAGCAATGATTTAGTATTTAGCCTACTTATTCATTAAACTGGTGAGAGTGATATTATGCTCCTCCATGACAACACTGATCTTTAACTGAAACAAATTAAACCCATACCATAAATTTTCGTGACGGAGAGTAATACACTGAGTTGTGGATGCTTGTGGCAAGGATATTAATAGAGTACTCAGGGTGGCAAACAGAACACATTTGAAATGGAATCTAAAAGAGTTCAAGAAAGAAAATACCTTCTTTCAGGGAAAACAATAACAAAACAGGAGACAAATTGAGCATGTAACCTTTGCTGTGAGTAACACAAGTAGAGTAAAAATGAGCACATTGAACTCTGCTTGGAGAACTTCAAGGACAGGAGGAGTCCACATGTCAGAAATCAGGGCTAATAAAGCAATGCAAACATTGCAGTCTTCTGAGTTTAAATGATGATGGGATTCAACCTGACAGAAAAATTCTGAAGAGAGATGGAAACTCTTTGCCAGACAAATAGCTCTGAATTTGGCCTATTAAGAGCAGCAGTCTTTTACCTGCTGGACACCCTTGTTTTCCTGCCATTCTGCTGCAAGCAAGGAAGCTTCCATGAGTGAGGGACTTGAAGGATGTATCATGTTTTATAGCAATGCTCTGACCTGATTGCCTCACAGTTCCCTGCAGGGGAGACCTGGAACACAATAGGGTTGGAAAGGAACCCAGCAGAGAGCAGATGCAAGTTTTCTAGGGGTCTGTCACTCTTCTTAAATATCAATGGGCTTATCAGAGAAAGGGATTTTAAGAGCTGCAAGGTTACATTTGAAGTCAGCAGGAGTCTAGATTCTTCCAAATATTCCACCCTTAACAGACCTGCAGGGCCTGTGAATGGAGTTGTTCCCACTGGCCAGGATGCAGAGCAGCCCTTTCTTCTAGCATAGAAGCAAACCTTCTCCCCATATCGATTTGTGTCCCTTGTTTGTGCTTTAGTGTTGGGTCTCCATCATGGCAATGCAACCAAAGTGGTAGCTGAGGTGAGGATTGAGGGTTGAGTCCCCCTCAATGCTCAATGCTTTTACACTCTCATACATGCTCAGATTATCTTACTTGTCTTGTAGGCTTCAATTTCTCTCCCTATAGTGCATTGTAGCAATCAGACAGAAAATAGTTTGCCTGAATCTTTTCTCTTCCCACTCTTCCCTGAAACAGTTTTCAGGACAAACAGTAAAGTAAGTGCAGGGAGACCAGGATGGTTTAAGGTGAGCTCCTTCTCCTTCCCCTGCTACCTGGCCTTTATACACAGCACTCTTCTTAGAAATGTTCCTGTCCCTGAGTTTTCTGACTCCCCAAAATGTTTTCCTGGACAGAGGGGTGGCGATTTTTGGTGGTGTGGTCACAGCACATTGTTCTTTTGGCAGCTGCAGCTCTGCAGTTGGCATACCTACACTGTTCCCAGGGCAGCCCAGGTGTCCCATCCGCTGGGCAGGGAGCCCTGAATCTCTTGCCCATCAGTGACTATTCCAGCTTGTAACTCCTAGGAACATCTCATAAATTTTGCCCTTAGACTCGACAGCCAACACAAATTGGGAGCAAAGAATGATAATGCCTGTGGCTTACGAGGGAGGTCACAAGAAAGGACACGGCCTGGGCTTGCAGAGACGGGTTATTACAGTCACTTCCATAGCACCAAATAAACAGAACAGCTGAGTGTTCCTGAAATTTGGCTCACCTCTGGCACATGTGATGGGAAGGGGCCGTGTCTGCAATGAATTGCTGGCATATGGCTTCATGCACTGCACTGCAAGGGTTAGTTTAGGTTCCGAATTTTATAGGTGCAGTGGGAGTCTAATGCTCTTTTATTAGCCCGACTCCATCCTGACCTCCATGCTAAAAAAAGCAGGGACTTTCATTTCAGCTCATAATCCACCAAGGGCAAATAAACAGTCAGAAATTCTAGTCTTTCTTTTTCCCCAACTCTCATTAAAACTGTGGTCTCTGCTATTATCATGCAGACATATTGCACTACTTTTTTATTACAGTCAAGTACAGATGCCCTTTTTATTTTGAACCAGAGTTAATAGCAAAGCTTTTTTTTTGCTAAAGTTTCTGATTATCTGCTATGGCTGAGAGCATTTTACCAGCAATAGTCTCCTTGGAATATTCAGGGTTATGCACAGCTTTTAATTCTTTAAAGAGTTTGGCGATAAATAGTTTGTGTATACTGTGATCTCACTTGAAAAACAGCCAGCAGATTGCTCAATGTGCTTGTCCACTGCTCCCACCACCAAGCCACTGGTCCAGCACGAGGAACCTGAAGCTGGTGATGCAAAAGCCATGTCATGTATCTCCAGAGTGATTCGGTCACTAGTCAGGGGTTTTACAACAGGCACACCCCAAGCCATGCCTCGTGTCTGTGCTCTCAGTGCTGGCCTGGCTGTGTGCTCTGTAAGGTGCTGCTGACCTTGCTGCTCTCACTTGGAGCAAGTTCAGTCTTGCAGGTAGGATGGGAATGGGGAGGAGGGGGCAGCAAGAAAGAAAAACAACTTCTGATTTGATTTACATCCTGGAAGTGTTCCAGGCCAGGTTGGATGGAGCTCTGAGCAATCTGGGTCTGTGCTCTCAGTGCTGGCCTGGCTGTGTGCTCTGTAAGGTGCTGCTGACCTTGCTGCTCTCACTTGGAGCAAGTTCAGTCTTGCAGGTAGGATGGGAATGGGGAGGAGGGGGCAGCAAGAAAGAAAAACAACTTCTGATTTGATTTACATCCTGGAAGTGTTCCAGGCCAGGTTGGATGGAGCTCTGAGCAATCTGGTGTAGTGAAATGTGTCCCTGTGCAGGGGGGTGGTGGTGTAGTGAAATGTGTCCCTGTCCATGGCAGGTGGTTGGAATTGGATGATCTTTAAGATCCCTTCCAACCCAAACTGTTCTATGATGCTGTGATATAGTTGCTTGATAGTAGGTGCTGACCTTGCTGGTGATTTACAGTGTCTCAATACAATGAATTTCTGCTGTTTTCTATTTTTTCACCTTTACTACAGCTGCATATTGTTACCTACGTGAATGAACCAGTCAGTTCTCTTTGGGTGGCCATGACAAAAATAATATGCTTTTTTAGCAGTTCTTAGTGAGGTGCTTAGAGGTGTTTTTGGAGGAATTTTTCTCCATGAGAGGAATGGCACGACATGGCACTTCAGAGTAGTCTGCAGTGCAGTGGCAGTGTGAGTAGGCACAGAAAGTGTTCATATTCTTTCATTTAACCATATTTAAACACAGTGTGACACACCAGCTTCCAGGAGTGTGGGAGCACTTATATTACAGCAGTGCTACCTCATTATATTCACTATTGAGTACTACCATTTATTCACAGTAGTAAACATTGTGCTTAACAGTGTATACAGGACCTAGGCCTTAGAAAATTATACAATTATGAGTACTGAACAATCTTGAGAGATTGTGTTTAGTGAAAAGATTTGCTGGAGCATTGTATAAAGCCAAAGAAATGGGCAGTTCTTAGTTGTCAGAAACTTTTCCTAATCTTTTTTTTTTTCCCCCAGATAAAATTCTGAAAGAAATTAAATGTCTGAGATTAAATATGATTCATTAGTGAACAAAACTGCAGAACCTAAGGCAGTCAGCCATTCTGTATCTGACCTCCTCTGAGACTGTTAGCAAGGGTGATAGATGGCTGGATGATGACAGCTTTTGAAGTGTAGATTTCTGCTAAATCAATGGACAAGATATGTCAAATTTCTAGTCATTTCCAAGAGCTTCTGCCAGCCCCCACAAACAGCAGCTCTTTCATTCACTATTGCACTATGCTAGAGCCACATGACATGAGAGAAAATCATGCTGTGTGAGTTTTTATAGTCTAATACATCCAACTTTCCATTTTAGAAAGTAAAGAATGTAAACAACAGTTGTGCTTCTATGTCTGGGTAACATACAGCAGCTCCAGAAACAATAACAGAAAATGTTACTGGAAGGCCCAATAGAACTCAAAGAGATAATGTGAATCGGCCATTAACAGTAAGTCATTATAGAACTTATTAAGTGAAGCCTTGGGACTGTCATAGAGCCTAAAGGTTGACATAAATTTTTCATACACATTGAACTTTGCTAAATGTGCTTGCGTTTGATTAATGATGACTTTCTTCAGTGTGCTAATAAGAAGAAGGAAAATATGAGCTGGGGCTGCAGCAGAGTGAATAGACCCCTGGAAGGAAGGGCAGCATTGGCAGCAGGAGAACAATGGAGCTTTCTAGAGATGTCCTGCCAAGTATGAGGGAGTTTATTACTCCCTGAAAGATTGCTCCTTACCACCCAGAGATAGGGCACTGAGCACAGCATGTGGACATGGAAATCCAGCTTTGTAGCTGTGGAAGTGAGAGCATAGCTCCAAAGCAACGACTAAAAAACCCACTCCCAGTCCCTTTAAGACCTCCATGTATCACAAAGAACAACCAAAAAAACCCATCCCTCGGTCCCATTAAGCCTTTCATATAGTACAAAGAACAATACAGAAGCATTTCCTATTTAGCAAGGGAGAGGAGTGGTGTGTCTGCAAGTCCTGCTGGGGATGGAGCTGCAGGAATTCTGCCTTGGCAGCCAACACGGTGAGTCGCAGACTCATGGAATGATTTAGGTGGAAAAGAAGAAAACAACAACAAGCCAAACCCTTCACTTGCACAAAGACCTCAAGATCAGCATATGGGTCTGTTCAATTAAAATAAACATGTTTTCCCCTTGTTTGAAAGAAATAAAATATAGGGAAAGCAATCAGTAACCTCAGTCCAAAGCAGCCACAAAGTCTAAACCTCTTTCACTAACCACCAAAAATTCTAGGCATGTCTGAAAATTCAGGGGTTAGCTTTAACGAAACTACAGAGTAAGGGTTTTGGGTTTTCTTTTTCTTTTTAGTTTTAAAGCCCCTAAAGGTCAAAATATTAAGCCTTTATTTTGATTTATTTTAAAAGAACACCCCCATAATCAAGAGTCTGACAAACAGCCCTAGCCAAGAGGACTCAGGGTAAAGTCTTGTTCTAGACTTAGATAGCTGAGTAATTAGCTATTGGTCCTGATTTACAAGCCTAGAAGGAAAAAGAAATGCAGAAAATGAGTGATGCATCTATTCTCAGCTCTGACAGTATGGGGTAGAAGAAGATGATTTATTCCCCATCACCACCAGCTATACATTTGCCACTCCAAAGCGGTTTTCCCCCCAACCACAGGATGCTTTGCCCCCTCAGATTTGCTCTTGATGTAGTTATAAGCTCCTGCAAATAGATTAAACAAGTATAGAAAAGAAAAGAAAAAAAATCAAGTTTTGAGTTCGGCAGTTAGAGAAGTCACAAGGACTTGGAAATCTCAAGTTCAATTCCCTCCCCTGATTAATATTTAATTATTTATAGAACACAAATTGACTTCACTGGAAAGTCTGAAAGGCTCCTGGGAAGGACCCTTCTCTGACCTGGAAAGAGGTCTGAGAGCCACACACAGTCCAAGCAAGTCTCTCCCTCTTTGTGTTCTGTGCTTTCTTTCCCTGGAGAGACATGACATGCTCCATGTACGCTGCCGAAACTCCCACACGGGAAAGCAGTTGCACCTGGTGGGTACAACCCACCACTTCCATCCAGGAGATGGGAGGTCTGGGACATCAGCAAAGTGCTCTGTATGTACACACGTTTGAAGCTACTGTGTCACACGTCCCAAAGCTGCTGCCTGGGTGTGGAGGTGCAGCTTCTGCACTTCCTCTGCTGTGGCGAGCAAGAAGACCCAATTTTAGCAAAGCGATTTGCAATTAATTAAGGGAGAGAGAAACAAACACTCTGGTTGGGCAAGGCCTGCACAGCTACTTTGTGCAGAAGTACAAGAAACAAGTTATTCAATGACTGTGAATCCATAAATTTGAGTTGGCTAAAATTGTTCCTATGATCTGGGTAATTGCAGCCAGCCCAGCTGGGTCAGGTTTGTCTTCCTCATCAAATGCAGAGATTAGTGATATTAAAGGAGAACTTGTGCAGGAGCATGCTGGGCATGGAACTGGGTCTGACTGGTTCATTCCCAGTCTCAGCCCAAAGGAGTGAAAACAATAGCAGAGCTCCAGAGGCTTGCAGCTAACTCACTCTGACAAGCTCACTCATTCCCTTTCCCAAGCCATTCCATTTTCTTCCTTTTTTTTTTCTCTAAAAATAAAATACAGAATGATTCTGGTGCCAATTGTTGGTAACAGTAGCTCAGTATTTAGATCAGTGACCAAAGGAGAAACCTGCACAGGTCCTACCTAGATTTTTGTCTACTGACCCTTTCAATAAAAACATGTCATTCTAAGAATGCTGCTGGATGGGCTAGACATAAAAGAATTCCAGGCTTTTAGGTCCCAGAAAGCTAATGTTGCCTCTTTGTGAGCCTTATTTAAATTCCTATTCCTCACTTTCTCTGTGAGTTTATCAGCAGCAACAAGGTAAAATTCAGCATTTTATTTTGTCAGTCAGTCAACAATATGGAGCAAGAAAACACACAAGCTCTTTAAAGGCTTTTCTCCTTCGTGGTGCAGCAGTCTCTGTGGCATGATCTCACACAGGATCATGGAAATGCTGGTGGTGAACTCGCTAGCTTGTAGCCCTTGACATGGTATCAAAGCCTGCTTGACATCATGGCAAGAAAAATGACAGTGGCGATCTGAAAAATCCCAAACCAACCCTCCCCTTCCCTATCAGTGGAAGTTTTGAGAGCTCCCTTAGCAACCAGCCCTGCACTTGCATACCTAATTGCTTCTTGCCAGCGAGGAGGAATGGTGTTCAAATGCTCTGCGGAGACACAGGAGGCAGTGGCACAGCAGCCGTGCTCCAACGCCAGTTCTGGTGAGACACAGCTAGACAAGGGGCTGTGTCTTTTTGCCAACAGGAGCTCATATATCCACTCAGCTCACCAAAAAAAAAAAAAAAATCACTCCTGGTAACGTCACACTGTCTTTTACTGAGGTTATTTGGAGGGATTTTGTTGTATCTTCCCCCCCAAAACGATGCCTCAGACAGGATTTACAGCCAAAACACCATTTGCACTTGTACTGTCTTTTGCCTTACCTGGCTCAGCTGTGGTGATCCTCCTTTTAATTAGGGTTTTCTCCAAACCCACTGAAGCTGTAATTAATCTTTCAGTTGCTTTCCATGGATGTGAGGCTCAGTCCTTCCCTGAGCTCAGGCAGGTAGAGAGAGAGAGACTACACTAAAAGCAACTTGTGCAAGTCAATCCCTTCCCAGGTCGCTCAGATCCTTGGGAACACTGCGACAAACTACAACCCCAGTCCACAGCCTTCTCGGATGTGTCGGGACTCAGCCAGTGCTGCTGTGCTGGGCTGGTTTGTACCCTCTCAGATCGGAAACCTGAGACTCCTGCGAGGGCTGCAATGAAGTTTAACACAAATAAACGTCCTGTTGTTGTGCCAAACACACTGTTCATTTGAGGTGCCGCAGATGATGCGTAATGAGGCTAATTCCCAGCATTTCAGAGGTAGTGTTGGCTGAGATTAGCAAGCCTAACTTAATAAAGCTCTATGATAATTGCATGTTCACTGGGAAGGGGAAAAATAATCAAATGAAAAAGGACAAAACCATCAGGGAAAGAAAATTTATTTGCAAGCATCTACGAGAGAGCTACAAACAATAGAGACTAAAACTCAAAGCATTTAAAACTATTAAAAAATGTAGTTGACAATGTCCTTCTTAAAAATTAAACATAAAAATGTAGAAAATGCAGTTATTAATTCTAAAACTTGCTCAGAAGTGAAAGAAACCCAGATAGCATCAATGAGGATGGAGTCCTACTAATGACTTCTTTTATTTCAATTTGTTAATTTGTAAATTGATACTCATTTCTTTTTGTCTTTTTTTTTTTTTAATGTTTATTTAAATTTATAATGGAGAAATGTGCAAATCTAGCAAAATATTCTTTGGATTATAAACAGAGAAAAATCAACAACCAAAGAAATTTGAACCAAGTTAATAATAAACTATAGAATTATATAGAATGCATACAGCTATAATAAAGCGAAATATTACAATAAACATTGTAGAGCAAATCTGCTGATTTAGCAAACTCTGCCTTATAAAACATAGGGATATAATGGGACAAGTGAATATGTTATGGATATAGAGCTGAATTTTAAGGAGTTAAATTTTAATCTAACTACATATATGGGGATCTTCGGAAAAGCAATACACCAACAAATCAGATTTCCTCTCAGATCAAGCAGTTTGGTACCTGACTGCAAATGAAGGACAGGGTCTGTAACATGAACAGTAGGAAAATGCATATCGTTGCTAGTTATTGCCTCTTCCCATATTGCAGCTGCTGATCTCTGACCCTCCAGAGCCAACTGTATTAAACTGAGCAGAAGTACAGCTGTACACAGATGAGGAAAATGTTGATGTGCAGAACATATTCCAATCCCTTGTTCCTTCTGAACTAATATAAAAAGAAGTTATAGATCATTTTTTCAATTAAAACCATCCCTTACAAGGAAGAACTCTGAGAGAACTCTGTGTTTCTGTTGGCACAGCTTAGAAAGTCTTCCTAGGCGCAGCCACTGCTATCCTACTGCAAAAAGAGAGAAAATAAATCAAAAGAAAAAAAAAAAAAAGAAGTGCTGGAATCTTAATTACTACTCAGGTAAGGTAATTGTCAGGTAGAACAGTCTTTAGGGAACTTCTAGCTAAACTGGGTCAGATTTAAGTCTCTAGAACCCGCAGAAGCTTAGCACAGATACAGAAACTCACAGCAAATTGTGAGTACAGAGTACTCCTGTCCACTTACAAAGTCACTTCAGAAACCTCTGGGATCTCTAAGATATAAGATAAATGCATATTACATGGGAAATATTGAAAAGTCTTACACTTAATTTAATCCAGAAAACACAGTAGTGGTCTATGACGATTCTCACTGTGTTCCGGGAGCAGCCACAAGCTGTAGCTAGAGAGGGTACAAAATGTTCACCAGACATTACATTTGTTTTAATCTAAAAAACATCTGTAAAATGTACTTGAGTTTTAAATAATCACTTAACAAGGCAACAAACCAACTACAAACACATAATAAATAAGGCTATTAAAAGGTCACAATTGTAGTAAATTAGTCAGAACTAGAAATGGGACATTAGAAACACTATGTTTTTCCTTATATGCTTAATAACCAGAACAAGAATTAAAAAAGAATCAGTTTATTTCAAAGTCTGCTTCTTATATTGAAGCACATATTAAAGCAACAGTACAATGTTCATAAAATATAAGTGTGATGCTGTAACATTTCTTACATGTCAGAATACTGATATTTGTATGTATACTAAAATAAGAATTTTAAAATTGTACAAATAGATACATTAAAAATGACATAGAAATAGGGCTCCTCCCACTGCAACAAGACAGAGTTTTTATATCTGGCACGTATTAGTTCAAGATGAAAGTATAAGCAAAAAGATTTACAAGAATCAGCAGTAACAAGTTTGATGCTCAAGAGACATAATAATTGTACATTGTACTGTACATACATCATATGGGTTTAAGCTGGCTGAATATTATATATTTCAAGTTTAAAAATGCACTACCATATAGAGTGTCCATAGTTTAAGGCGAAATTACAGCTCAGAACTGTTCTCATTTCTAATTTGTGGAAGCTTCTTTGACATAAAAGACTTAGATGTTCATAATACATAAAAGATTTCCCTTATTTGTAGGTTCGCTTTTCGCATTTTCCTTCATTTAAATATTTTGTATTTCTGAAGTGGGTTTTTCCTTCAGTGAAGCTGGCAGCCAGCTTCAAGATTTGCCTTTTGTAGGAAAAGGTACTTCACAGTATTTACCACTTTGATGTCCTTTTTTATCAAAGGAATCCTTTCTGTCAAACTGAAATGTTTAAATGAGATTTTTCTTGATTTTTAAAAAAATACCTGCTTACATTTCTTCTGGATTCTTCAGAACATCAGACACAGTTCTTAAGGCCAAATCTGAAACTTTATTGTTAAGAATCATCATCGAAAGTGTCTTTGGAGCCATACAAGTCTGCAAGTTTCTTAAATCGAGGTCCCCAATTTTGTAGATAGTCGTAGTCCAAATCAGAATCTGTTGTCGCTGACTCTAAGGAGCTAAGTGAACCAGCCACTGAGCCTCTGCCCTCGTAGCCATAGATCTGGATAGAGTCATAAGGAGGAGCAGTTGGGTCATTATCAGCCTCTTGTATTCTTGTGTTGATGAAATCATCAACGTCAACGCTATTAGGAGCAGGCCGAAGCCCTGGTCTTGGCATGTACTGGTACTCAGGTTTGATGTCTTTCCGAGGAATAAATCCATTGATGCCATCAGGGTTCTGCAAAGTAGCTATGTCAAATGCTTCAGTGTCTTCCTCACCTCCACCTTCATCATCGTAAGTAATTATGTTCTCTCGAACGTCTTCTTCTTCAAAAACGATCAGAGGCTCTTTTTTCTGCCTTTTCAGTGTCACAAACAACACTACAATGACTAGAGGAGAAAAAAAAATTAAGTTAGACAGCAGATCCTATCTCCTAAATAGATTATTGCTTTCACTGAACCCTCAGCTTCTGTGCTGAGGTTCATCCTGGCTTGTTGCTAACACCTGCATTTTTAGCACACCTTGTTAGGTAAAAGGGATGTTTCTACACAGAATTGAACATACTGACCTGAGGCTTTCTGTCTGGGCCATATACCACTGTGCTTACTAATTGCTCATTACTAGAAGACCAATTCAAGGAAAGCATTTGTGAGCCCCTAGTGCTGCTCCAGCACTGTGACACTACCTCTGACCAGCCCAATCACATGAATATATGCTACAAAACCAAGATGAATCTTTACTCTGTCCTGTAAGCCCAAAGCTTAACTCTAATTCCATGTGTCATTTCCATTACTATGGAATTTTTCTTAAGCAACCCCTCCAAATGTATCTGTGTTATTTTGTTCCTTCTTCAAATTTCTATGAAATATCTACACAGGACAAAAGAAAGACTATAAATTACTATGGGCAACTCAAAAATTATTATTTAAATATTTTCAAATCATCAGGAAACACTTTACAGCACTTTCTTAAAAGCACATCTTCTGAGCCATTCTTCTGCCTTCAACACAAGACGGGTTCAAGGGAAATAGCTGACAGGAGCCATTAATCGTGGCTGACCTCAATAAGGAACTTGTCATCCAGGGAAGATCACAAAACTGAAAACTGAATGTCATGACCTCCTTTAAATAGTGTCCCTGATTAACTGATAATAGCCACAAGAGGACATTCTCCAAGCACACCTAGACAAATTCTTTGCTATTGCAGTTATCATAGAATCACAGAATCACAGACTGGTTTGGGTTGGAATGGACCTTAAAGATCATCTTTTTCCATCCCCTGCTATGGGCAGGGACACTTTCCACTAGCCCAGGTTGCTCCAAACCCCATCCAACCTCGCTGGAAACACTTCCAGGGATGGAGCAGCCACAGCTGCTCTGAGCAACCTGTGCCAGTACCTCAGCACCCTCACAGGGAAAATCTTCTGCCATATATCTAATCTAACCCTACTCTGTGTCAGTATGAAGCCATTGTCCCTTGTCCTGTCACTTCAGGCCCTTGGAAATAGCCTCTCTCCATCTTTTGTGCAGACTCCCTTTAGGGACTGGAAGGCCATAATTATGTCACCCCAAAACCTTCTTTTCTCCAGGCAGATTAGCACCCCCTAGAAAAATTAAAGCTAAGAAATTTATCCATCTTGGAGCTGAAAGGCCATGTGAAACTTTAACACAAACAAGCGTCGTAATAAGGAAAGAAGATTTTTTACCTAACAAAATCACAATGCAAGCGAGAATGGCGATCAGAGCCCCCGTGCTCAGCCCCGCGTTGAGGATGTAAGCCTCGGCGTTGCAGGAGAGCAGGGAGCCATTGCTGTCACAGCCACAGACCCGGATGGTGAGGGTGTTGGTGCTGCTCAGTGGGGGCATCCCACCATCACTTATCACAATAGGGAGAAGGTATAAGTCCTGCTTTTGGCGGCTGAATCCTTCACGTCTAACAAGAACACTTGCTGTGTTATCTGTTCAAAGAAGAGAAATAGTCATCATTACTTTTTTCCACAAAGTTGTCCTCTTAGTCAATATTGGATAAATATATCTTGCTGCAATGATTTTCAGATGCTAAAGCATCTTAGAATTGCTCTCAATTTTCAGATGCTTTAGGATTATTTCTACAATAAACCAGGACAAAGTGTCACATTCCCAATGACCCAAGAGCAATTACAGTATTGTATTTAATTCATAGAGTACCACACGCAATTTTCATTCTTTTAGAGTGATGAGGGCAAGACTAGGAACACAGATAATCTCTGTTAGTACCTCCTGTTAGCACCTCACTAACTCTCTGGGAAACTCGTAATATTCAACTACTAGAATGACTGGGCCTTCCTTGTACTGTTTTGCTGTTTGAGCTGCTTTTAGTATCTTTCCAGAATTAGAGTCTTCAGTGGAGGGGAAAAAAACTAATCTCCCTGATGTTCTTGGAGTCCCACCTACAGGCATGGTAGACAGAAATCTGTATCAAAATGGGCTGTGTTAATGAGGCTCCCACCAAAACAAGACCCAACATTTGCTGTGTATTAGGAGATTTGAGCCTTGGTGTTGACCTGTCTCAGTAAGAAACACTACAGTAAGCAGTATTTTATCAGGACTGGTTTTCACCCGAACTCCCACAGTTAGAATTCAGGAAGCTTGATCATACCTGCACAATATGTCTGGACACATTTTGAATTAGATGGATATGAGGAAGAGTTAAATCAGAATCATAGAGTATCCTGAGTTGAAGGGACTCACAAGGATCACTGAGTCCAACTCCTGGTGGTATTTCCATAGTGCTATTCCCTGAGGGGTGTCCTGCCATGGGTCTCCTGGTGCAGGGGACAGATACCAAACTGCCACCTCAACATAGGTCATTTTGGATAGCCCTTCACACTTCCTGGGGCAAAAGCCTTTGGAAGGGAAGTGTGGGAGCTGACGTGCTGGGCTGAGGCAGCCAGTGCTTCCCACTCCCTGCCACGCCGGATAGAGGCTAGGAAACACCACCAGTGCTTCTTTATTGTGCTCCTTGTTTCTCAGTCCAGACTGCACCAAAGTTTATAACAATTGTAAACATCCTGAAGTAAATAAAATGAAACAATCATATCCATTGTTTTCAGACCTTCGAGAATGAGTTTAGCTTGAGGATTTACTTCACACAAGCTTTGCTGCTTGCCATGTTCTTTGTTTTTCACTATATAATGGAAAGGGAAAAAAAAAGAACAGTTCTTTTATCTACTTAGGGAAGGCTATTCACCTCCAGTGGTACCCACTTCACTACTCGCCTCGGGGTACTGCAGAAGATTAATCATTTTCCTCTTGAAGAGTCAGCATAAATTCCAGAATTTAATAATGCAAATCATAAAACCTCTCCTAATGATCTAATCACTGCTGTTTCCATGGAAGTTTGGGAATAAATTATACCCAAAGAGAAGTATTCTTGCCTTACATTAACCACCTTTGCAGGCAGTGCCCCTGATGTAGGACAAGGTCTGAAACTGTCCCCAAATTTGGTGGGCACAGGTCAATTAATGAGATGAGAAGGATGTTTGCACTGCTTATTTGACTCCCTCACTAGCAACTTCTGCAGATCACACCAGGAAGGATGAATATTTTTTTAGGTAGGATCTGTTTGTGACATGCCAAATTAATTGACCCTTAATATCTACCCCTCTCCTGCCAGGCCCAGCATGCCTGATGCCCAGAGTGGCCACGTGGGCATGACACAACTGAGGTCTTTCTGGTGCTGAAGTCTCACAAAAATAACAGCTGGGTAAAAACCAGCTTGTTAACTTCTCCTTTACACCATGGTGATATGTGCTAAGGACAGAGAAGCTGATAAAGATCTGATTGTTTATTAGCTGTGGTTTTTGGAGATGCCCTTCATCTCCTTCAGAGTCCTTCTAATCTCCTAAATGTTTACATCAACATGCAAACTTTGTAGCACAATGTTTTAAAGGACTTTAGTGATCTCAGAATCTGCGGGACAGGAGCCTTCTTGTAGGGCTTTAAACAATTTGGTACAAATAGAAATACAACATCTAATATCATTAACCTATCAACTAACTTGAACTAATATCTATTGACACAGAATAAAACTCCTCTGCAGAGTTCTTTAAAATGCACTTAATAATTCATTTCCTCAATATGAGGAGCAAAATCTGTTCCAATAAATGAAAAATCACAATAGGACAGATTATTCTTGTGGCAAAAAATATGAACATTACTATAGTGGGCTGAGCTACAGCTGCCTTGAGGCAGTATGGAAGGAAACAGAGGCAATACCATATATCAGTATATTTAGTCTGTTGGCTGTGCATTTTTTATTACGTATTTTATTTTTCATGCATTTTGGCAGATTAAATAGTATTCCTAACTAAAAATAAGAAAAGGATGGCAAATTATCCAGTTATTATACAGACTAGCAGTCAGTTACATTACACAAAGGCTGAATTTGATCCAGTGGCTGATTTATCTGTTTTAATGTGAAGTGATTTCTAGTTTAACATAAATTTTTAAACAGAAAAATGCAATCAACACTCCTGGCTAAAGTTTAATAAAGGCCATCATATATCAAGCCTAAAAGGTCATTTTTAAAACTTTTTTTTTCACTGTTTATGTTCACTTCTCACATTTAGAAGAAACATAATATCCATAAGAGGGAAAAAAACCCTTTTACCTATATAAAAGATAACATCTAATCCTAGCTAATATTCTCATTCTTGCTTTTTTAATATTTTCAAGCCTCAGGAGTCTAACCATAATCCAGATAAAATGGCATTTTTTAAACCAACACAAGTTAAATGTCAATACCAGCTTAAAACTATTACTTAACACATATGGGAGTGACTTGACTGACAGCCTTAACCAACACAAGCGAGAAGGAAGAAAACAGCCACCTCAACACCATCCCCAAAAATACACAAGCTCTCATTTTCCCAGCTCTTATTGCCTGGGATATCCAATATCCAAAGGTATTGTAAGTGAAGATTACCTTCACTTTCCATCAAATCTTCACAATTAGAAGTTAAACTGCATTATTTCATGGTGAGCTTTATACTGATCTCCCTGACCTTTGATTTTTGTCTTGTTTCTCTGCTGATCTTATCCAGTTTTTCCTCTACATAAAGGCAAATGTAGCTTAGCTTTTCAGGCTTGTTAACATATATATTGTGCAAGCAGGATTCTAGATTAAAGGAGATGGCTGCAGTGTGAACATGATCACCTGCATCAGAGTGTGAGTGCTGATTCAGCAAGAAACCCAAATGATTTCAGGTCTCCAGCTGTCTAAAATCAGCACCAGGCAGTGCCAATCACTGTGGATAATCCATGGCAAATTCCTCTAACCTTATTGTTCACGTGTTTCAAAATTTCTTGATTAAAAGAATCAATTGAAATGCAATGAAACTGCAAGCCAGAGGACATATTTCTATTTAAAATGTGGATTTTAGGCACCGATTTCCTTGTCATTTCAGGCTTTGTAAAGCAAACTGTGAGGTGGTCACAAGCCCTCCAGCAATGCCAGTGACATGCCAGGCTGTCACACAAGGTTAGGGAGCCCAAGTCCAGGGCATTGCATAGAATCCCAGAATCAGTTCGGTTGGAAGGGACTGCAGTGGAGTATCTGGTCCAGCCTCCCTGCACATGGCTCAGGATTGCATCCAGATGGTTCTTGAATACCTCCAGTGAGGGAGAATCCACGACCTCTTTGGGCAATCTGTTCAGTGCTCAGTGATTGCACAGGAAAATGTTCCTCCTTGTGTTCAGGTGGAACTTCCTGGGCATCAGTTTCTGCCCGTTACCTCAGTTTAGGACTAGCAGGATTCAAAGCAGGAAATCCATTACTAAAAATCTCTCTCTCTGCTGGGAAGTGTCATGAGCCTCTACTGCTCTTTTGAAGCTCTGACTTCAATGGGAGCGAAATTGAACGGAGCTTGGGCAAACACGGTGCTGTTTATTTATGTGGAATAATATAAGGAAACAGTGCAAAAGTAATTCAGTGTTTTATCCCAGCGTGTGCTGAGCCATTATCTCAGGTTTTCTACGGAAGATAGTCTCAGCTGAAGACTTGGTAACACAGTAGGCTATTAATAGGATGTAGAACATGATTATGTTTTTTGGATTACTGCAATATGTGATTACTTTTAGGAGTTGGTAAAAAGAAACTCTATTAAATGATAATTATAGGACTGTATTCACTTTAAAGTTCTGTAATAGGCCCAAACATTGGAGTTTTCATTAACTGTTCTCCACAGTTAATAAAGCCATTTTTCTTTGAAACTAGCAATTCCCTCTGAAAGCAGTGGCATGGTATATCGAATACTCAGACTTACAACTGAAAAACCCCAACTTTGAATGATCATGTATATTATTTGACTTGCAAATGGTAACACATTCTCTCTGAGGGTTTTTTTATATGGAAGCACATAGAATTTTAACTTTTTAACTTTGCTCTACCGTAACTTACTTAAAACCACCCCACAGAAATAGTTAAAGTAACAACATCACTGCACTGAGGATTGTACAAAATGAGGGAAAGAAACGATGGGAATGGATGAATTTCATTACATAATTCACTTCCCAAAAATGAAATTATAGAGGAAATTTCAAACCTTAAATACTGTTTTGTTGAAATAGTCTTTTGCAATATTGTCGGGCACAAACACTTTATTAAACTGACATCCTAATTTTAATTACAAAACATTTTTATCTGGGTTAATTTTGCCAATGAATTTGCTGCATATGGAAATGAACGACTAATGGAATTGGCTGGAATCAGGAACCATAATACCAGTTGCCTGCAGCTGTATCAGAACATCTCAACTCTGACCTACACTTCTCTGTTAGATTATAAAATCAAATCTATTTTCAGTTTGATGTGGTGACCATAAAATACATTTTAAAGCGAAACTTGGCCTCGGGGTCTCAAGCAAAGAATACATTCTTATTTACTTCTCTCTAAAAATACAGCCATGAATTTTTCAAAACTTTTGTTTTACTACTTTAAAGAGAATAAATATATCCCCTGCACTGGCTCCTTTATGAATTGCTTATGTATGTACAAGTGTCAAGCACTAGGCAACAGTATTGCTTTGATCAGTCAACAACACCAGACATTTTGTTTGGGAACTCTGATGATAATTACCCTCTCTTCAGGTGTGGATAGAGATATAAAGTGTGCCATAACAGAAGAGGGTTTACTGAAATCATGTATCTGGATTGTGTTGCCTTTTGTACTTCTGGCACTCTAGAAGAAATCATTTGGATTCATTGTTTAAACCAGTTCAACTGAGTTTTACTTTACAGAAAGGAGCCAAGTTTCCTTCAAACATTAAAGCTTCCTAATCAAAACCAATTCCTTAGAAGCTGAAACAGCTTTTGTCCTGTGCAGGGAAATAAAAAATGAACATTGAATGAGAATAGCCTATTGATTACCGTGAAATAAATTTATTCTTTTTTTTACCCTCTCCTCTGGCTTCCTCTGCCTCTGACAAGTTAGGGGCACTGATGCTATTATGTTAGATGATCAGTTCAGTTTTGACACTCACCTATGTCTGAGGTTTTTTGCCTCCAAATTTCTGACAACTTACCATTAATTTGAATGCAAAGCTCTACTATGTTTCATTAACAGAAAACTGGTAAGGGGATCAGGACACCTATATCCAGGTATGTTTCACAACAGAAATCCCCATCTGTATTTCCTGCAACAGGTTAGCACAGCAGTGACTGGATCCCATTGGGGTCTATCCCATGTCTCTTGTGATCCACAATTTCCAAACCTGGCAAGCAAAGTGAACAAACACAAGCAACCTAACAATTTATGCTGTCTCAGCTAGTTTTAGTTTAGCAAGTCAGGTTTCTCCAAATCGAGATCTGTCAATTGCATTTAGTGAATGTTTGGCAGTGGTTTTTACCCTCTTCCTCAGAGAAAAAATGACTCTGACTTCCTGCAGAGTATTATTATGCAATTTAAAATATGCATTAAGAAAATTAAAGTGAATTAACAAGCATAGGCTATTCCAAGAATATTCCTTCCATTTCAGCTCTATATTCTGCCTTCCTCCCCTAAATCTCTGGGAAACAGACACTCTGCCAAATTAACAACGATGGTGTTGCATGACATTACATTGGCCATTAGTTTTACTTTGTCATTTCTTTGGACTCTAGTATAGAGTGAATCTTCACAAACCTCTGTTGTCTCTGAGTGTAAAATTTGGATTATGAATAATTTCAGGTGGTAAACTGAAGATAAATCTTGGTCCATTGGCCGAGTCATCCTTGTCATCAGCACTAATTGTAATAAATTGCTGTAAGAGAAAAGCACTCTGTAAACAAACAGCTCCTTCTCTGGATTCATCACATACAGATAGTGTTCTGAGACAGCTCTTGAATATAAAGAGTTGTGAAATTGCAGACCCCCCCACTAACTACAAGTGTATGCAATTAGAAACACAGAGCAGGCTCCAAACTAGAACAGGCAATCTTTATTTGCTACTACATTTAACCAACACAGAATTATACTTGTAAAAATAGACACCTTCCATATTCGTATACACAAATCTGTGCTAATGATAGCCCAATAGGCTTAATAAAATGCTGTGAAGAATTCAGCAGCTGAGAAAGTCCTTTTCAAACTGATACACTGAGTGCAAAGGCACAGATCACGTGTAGAGCTGTATTTCTGTCTGATACTAACTCCTCTTCCTCCCAGATTGCCAGGGATAAATCTGTTGGCTAAAGTCTCCAAGCTCGGCACTGGGATTGTTCCCACAAGACAGTGCATCTCCAAACACTGCTCTGGGATTCTTTCCCCCAGATGCTGAGTATTTCTGTGCTATCCAAACCATGCTCCCAACCAGAAAAGCTGCTCCCAACCAGCCCCAGTGTCCGTATGATGGTGGATACTCACAGCCAGCACCAATCATATCCAATGCACGGAGCAGTTCAAAATAACAAAACAGAAAAGTGCCTTTGTGTGTGCTCTGGGCATGTTGGCCAAATTTTCAAACCAAATGTTCATTTACTACCACTCATTGGAGCTGACAGGGCAAAACTGGGCTAATATCCAGCTGAAAGCACTATGGGGTGGGCACAGAGGGAAGGTGAGGAGAGAGGGAAAGTGGGGGCAGAGGGAAGGTGAGGAGAGAGGGAAGGTGGGGGCAGAGGGAAGGTGGGGGCAGAGGGAAGGTGGAGGCAGAGGGAAGGTGGAGGCAGAGGGAAGGTGGAGGCAGAGGGAAGGTGGAGGCAGAGGGAAGGTGGAGGCAGAGGGAAGGTGGAGGCAGAGGGAAGGTGGAGGCAGAGGGAAGGTGGAGGCAGAGGGAAGGTGGAGGCAGAGGGAAGGTGGAGGCAGAGGGAAGGTGGAGGCAGAGGGAAGGTGGAGGCAGAGGGAAGGTGGAGGCAGAGGGAAGGTGGAGGCAGAGGGAAGGTGGAGGCAGAGGGAAGGTGGAGGCAGAGGGAAGGTGGAGGCAGAGGGAAGGTGGAGGCAGAGGGAAGGTGGAGGCAGAGGGAAGGTGGAGGCAGAGGGAAGGTGGAGGCAGAGGGAAGGTGGAGGCAGAGGGAAGGTGGAGGCAGAGGGAAGGTGGAGGCAGAGGGAAGGTGGAGGCAGAGGGAAGGTGGAGGCAGAGGGAAGGTGGAGGCAGAGGGAAGGTGGAGGCAGAGGGAAGGTGGAGGCAGAGGGAAGGTGGAGGCAGAGGGAAGGTGGAGGCAGAGGGAAGGTGGAGGCAGAGGGAAGGTGGAGGCAGAGGGAAGGTGGAGGCAGAGGGAAGGTGGAGGCAGAGGGAAGGTGGAGGCAGAGGGAAGGTGGAGGCAGAGGGAAGGTGGAGGCAGAGGGAAGGTGGAGGCAGAGGGAAGGTGGAGGCAGAGGGAAGGTGGAGGCAGAGGGAAGGTGGAGGCAGAGGGAAGGTGGAGGCAGAGGGAAGGTGGAGGCAGAGGGAAGGTGGAGGCAGAGGGAAGGTGGAGGCAGAGGGAAGGTGGAGGCAGAGGGAAGGTGGAGGCAGAGGGAAGGTGGAGGCAGAGGGAAGGTGGGGGTCATAGCATACCTGATTGCTTCGGGCATTCTCACACACAAATGCCTCATAGGCTGCAGCAAACTTGGGAGCATTGTCATTGACATCAACGACCTTAATTGCAACTGGAACTTTGGCTTCCTGGTGTTGTTTGTCTACAGGAGTAAGCAAAACCCAAGTGAGGCAGAAGCAGGAAAACCCCTGAAAACAAACAAAATCCCAGCTGCATCCAGGGAAAAGTCAAATAGGTTGAAATATTTCTATTGGGATTGATTGCAGTTTATCAAACTGAGACAATTGGAAGTCGACAGAATTTATACAATGGATTGTAAAGTACCTCAGTGAAATACTTACGAACTTCAACTGCAAAGACAGAGATATTATGCCAAGCAATTTCTTCCCTATCCAAAGCTTTTATCGTCTTGATATTGCCATCTTCTGCATTAATAGTAAAATATCTTTCAAGGTCAGTGTGACGATCAATCGAATATCTAAAGATTGAAAATCAGTAATTAGAGAAAAGAAGGACTTAGTAATTTCATGCATCCAAATTTGTTCTGTATCATTATTATGTAATAATCCTAAGTAGTACATTTATTGCTGTCCTTAATATCATTGTCAAAGGGATGATATGTGTACTTTCAAAAGGAGAATCACCTGGTTGGTTTCTACATTTAGAAAAATCATACATCAGGATGTTTGTAATAAGTGAAAATTGATGTCTTTGAAGTCTCTGTATTAAAGCCCTAAAATAGTCTTTATTTTCTTCTCTTATAAAACATGATAAAAATATCTGCTGAGATATTTATGTTTTCTTCTGTTTCATATTAATCATGGGGATCTTTTAAGTCTTCTGATCTTTGCTTTACTCAGAATATTAATTGATCATACTAGTTTATTAAATACTATCCACTATCTGCATTCATACAGCTTTATACAGCTCTGACTTTCGTATCTTCATATTACAAGTCTTTGAAATATTAAGTGTACCCACAAAACAGAGCTTCATAATTTAATTCATACTGAGAACATGACAAATAAAAATAAACTAATAGAAGACTTTTATAATGTAAGAATTCTTGACTTTGAGGGTGCTGAGGCACTGGCACAAGTTGCCCAGAGAAGCTGTGGCTGCTCCATCCCTGCAGGTGTTCCAGGCCAGGTTGGATGGGATTTGGAGCAACCTGGGCTAGTGGGAGGTGACCCTGCCCATGGCAGGGGTTTGGAATAAGATGGGCTTTAAGGCCCCTTCCAACCCAAACCATTCTATGATTCCTGGACTCTCCAACATAACTGCAGAAAGTAGGTGCCTGTATGTGCTTGTCTTTAGCAATTAATGCTTAACAATTGCAACAAAATCTCTAATCTACAGTTTAGACTTCTATATTTTGAAAAAAAAAGCATACTGTGATAACAGCACAGGGTATTTGTGGAAAATATAATTTAGAATAGAGTCTAACACAGATGCCCTTAAGTATATTTTACTTAGACATAGCTATGGTAGAATAGAGGCCTTGAGGAACTGGCAGCTTATGGAACAAAGCATAAAACAATGCTGGATGGTTCACGTTATCAATATTCTCAGTGTATGTAGATCTGTCAAATCATCTTGAAAACTTGCATAACAATTCTGAAAGCTAATGCTTAGAAAGAAACAGAGAGAATGCAGCAAACCTTATAGCACTGTTGGCAGCATCAGGGTCTTTGGCATGTACTTTTCCAACCACAGTACCAGATGCTGCATTTTCTTGTACTTCAAAAATGTAACTTGGCTTCAAAAACACAGGTGGCTCATCAGCATCTTCCACTGCTATTTTCACTGTCACTGTGTCCTTGAATGGCCCATTGCTGATGAACTTGGGGTCAATATGTACATTGGCTGCCTCTACCTTCAGGCTGTAGGACTTTTTGGTTTCATAATCTAGGGTCTGTGAGAAACAAGAAGACAATGCATTCCACAGTTAGGAAAACCAGAGTGTGAATGCAGCAAGCAGTGCCCTAGTGTTCAATGACATAAAACAAATGTGAGCATCTGTCAACAAGCTTGGACTGAAATGTGTGTATTTAAAAACATAAAGACTCAAATGGAAGGAGCTACATTCTATGTATGGAGCAGCATAGGAAGGCACTCAAAACATCAAAACAGAGTTCTTGTTTGCTGTGTCACTGAGGAAATCATCTGTACTGTGAAAATTAACCTTTTCTGCATGCAGCCTTCCAGGTAGCACAAAAGGGCAATGGATAGGAAAGGGCATCCCACAAAAGGCCAGGCTTGGTCTATCCCAAGCTGGCAAACATTCCACATAGATGTGGCTTGAATTGCTACTGGGTGCCCCGTGAAATAGGACATAGACAAGTTAAATTATTTAAGTAGTGGGGAAAATATGAAGATGTTTTGCACTGCTTTTAATTCTGTAGTTCTTTCCATCCATAGAACTCATAATACTTTCCAAAGGGGAGGTGAAATAATTCCCCATGAGGTAAGTCTTTTTGGGAGCCTGATCAAAGTCACAGCATATCTGCACTGCCATTGGCATGAAGTGGCTGCAGTGTAGAAGTACAGGTAGCCTCAAAATGCTCATGCAGGTGCCACCCACAATTGACAAAGTGTGTTATAACTGTGGACCGAGGGGTGTGACAGCTTGCCCATGCTTTAAAATACACAAGAAATCCACACCACCTTTAGAACTTATGCAAGAATTGAATCAAAGCAGTTTTGAGTGGGGGAGACCTCTGGGTCCCTTCCTGAGGAATTGTCCCAATGTGCAGGGCAGGGCTAACAAGGAAGTTAAGTGGCCCAGGCCTTCTCCTTTGAGCTCTGAATATCTCCATGAGAGATAATGGGTATAAAGCTATACATAAATATATAAATAGTTGTAGAGATACAAAGGGCAAAATAATAATGCTTAAATAATGAATAAGATTCATGATTTATAATTTGCAATTGGAAATGAATTGAATAAGGCTTTCAAAGCTCCCACTGACAGCTTGGATAGGAAATCTCAGTATTTCTGCTGCTTTTTGCATAGCCTGTGACTCCTTCAGAACACTCTTGTGGACAATGCACAGCTGAAGAATTCAAACTAGAGGGCATGAGGCTTTTCAGACTGAACATAAAGCAACAGTGAATGTCTGCTACTTGTCAGCACTAGGCAAAACTTCATTAACAATGAAGCTGATGGCATCATATTTTACCGTGACTTTTTATTATGAATTCATTTAGTTTGTGCAATTAGTCCACTGTACAGTATTTATGTAACTCTTCTTGGTTATTTTCTTCCATTCCAATTCAGCTACTGGGGAAATGGAATATTAAGAGTTAATCACACCTTTGGAAATTAATTCTGTGAAATTGCATTTACTAATATTTTAGTTTAGGTTCTAATCCATTATTACCAAATATTCTGTCAGCAACAAAGAATACTACACATTAGGAGGTACTACTCACCTTCTTAAGCTTTACAACTCCTTCCTGAGTCTCATAATCTGTTGTGATTTCAAACATATCCATGCCATCTCCATCGATGATACTGTAAGCTACCAAGCCATTTTCCCCAATGTCAGGATCTTTGGCCTTCACTCTTCCTACTTCTTCTCCTGGGACAGCTGCTTCAGACACTGACATCTGGTACACACCTGGGGGAGGAAGAAACAGCCATTTGCCTTAAGTATGCAGTCTGCTCTCCAGTCGCATATTTACTCATTGAACTTGGAAGTTCCAAATAAACACAGTCATTTTTTACGTTTCCAAGCCCCCTGAAGGGATGTTGTGTTATGTTCTAAAGAGCTCTGAGAATCAAGTCATCTGTAAAATCTTAAAACACATGGCTAATCTATATAACATGACCTCTTCCTGGAGGTTTTACACACTGTACCTCTCTGTTCAGGGTGGGCTTCAAAGGAAGGCCAGTCATTCAGAATGCAGCATTTGTTGTGACATCAAGGTCATCATTTATATCAGAAATGCTATCAGGAAAATGGAAGGAAAAGTCTCTTTTTATATGACTCATGGTATGACCTTCAGCTCTGGAGAGCCCAGAATCATTTCTGCCCATTCATTCAGGAGCTATAAATCATACACAATGAATTGGATAAGGCCTCTCTGCTGTGCTGGCTAAAGACTAAATCTGCTGCTTTCTCTGGCTTTAATTTGGAGTGTGAATTCATAGTTACAATGATGTCAACATTTAGCACCACAGAGGACACATACCAATGTGCATAGGATTCCACATCAAACAAAATACAGCTTTCCCACAACAAACTCCAATAGGAAAACCATCCCCAAACATCCCACAGATGTGTTGCCATACAGGTGTTTCCCTGGGTATTCAGGAACACCAGAGGAGAGCAATAGTGTTCCAGGATAAATCTCTCCCCAACAGTTGTCCTTTAGTCAGTATTGATTCCAGGACCTTCCCAACCCCCTCCAGAGGTCAGATAACATAACCTGATCCTAAATGTATAAATCTCTGTCAGCATTTTCTGCCACCTCATCAGCACTAAATAAATTGGGCAGGGGAAAAAAAGCCCCAAACATGGGAAAATAAAATAATCTAATTTATTCCCCTCCATAATTGCTCTTTTTTGCTACATGAGCACCCTAGGAACATCAGGAGACTTACACCAGGCAGGGACTTGGCTCATTACCCATAAAAACAACTGGCACATGTCATTGAAATAGGTCATTAACTCCAGTCACAAAGATCCCAGAATTTAAGCACATAACTCATTAATGGCTTGAACAATGAACATTAGGGGGAAAAAGGGAAAAAAGAATTAAAAAAAAAAGAATTAAAAAAAAAGAATTTAATCACTTGGGTTTTTTTATATAGACACCTAAAATTCTGGGTTTCTTTTACAAAGCATTCCCAATCCAGGTTTTTTAAGTTGGGAGTGAATGATTAAGTAGAGCAACTGCTATTTGGCATTTCTGATATTTTTAATGTTCTTCCAAAACACTCAGTAAAGTGCCTTGAATTTGGAGAGAAAATCCACTGTTTGATGGAGCTAACAGAATACCTTACACTGGGGCCCCAGGTGATGATCTGGAGTGAAAAGGCATGTTTCTAATGTATGTAAACCCTGACATGTTTAGGATTTAATACTTTCCTATTAGAATGGTAGAAAATGTTGACATGGATTTTTACATTTAGGGACTTGACTATGTTGTTTAAGCTCTTGCATGAGAGTCCAGGAAGATGCAACATAGGAAGAAGAGCTGTCAGAGAGATGAGATGGTCATGCCCAGGGTGTATCAGTGTCATAACTGTTGCTCAGAGGAGAAACAGTGTGGGCTGGGCTGGTGTCTACACTGCACTCCTAAAAAAAGCCTCCAGCCATGCAGAGATGAGATGCAGAACAGATGTGTGGGTCCATTAATGCACTTCCACCCAGCTGTGAAGACTGAATCTGTTAATGTCAGCCCTGATTAATTTTATATGTGAAAAATAAATAGCACAGGTATAAAATAATGACTTAAAATTGCAATTGTACTAAATTTAGTTTGTTTTGCCATGGTAAATGGAAGTCTTGAGGAGTATCCAGTCTTTTATCCTTACGGACATTCACCATTCACCAGGAGTGTTTAAAGAAGTACCGGGTGATGCATCAATACTTAAAATGTAAGGCTATGTGAAATAAAAAATGATGCTTACTCCCCTGCAGGCCTGTCAAAGGCCTGAAAGGGCATCATCAGGAGCTGCTAACAGATTGTGCAACATTTTCATCAAGGGGCAAGAAAGGTAAGAGGCTCCAAGGCTGTGAAATACAGCTGTAAGAACATAAAGTGGATCTACTTTCCTTTGTCCACCTAAAGTGGATTTGTTCACTGAAAATGAACTAGCATAGCCATGCTTGCAAATAGCTGTGAACTTGGAGCAGTGAAAGGCACGACATGGGGCCACTTCCAGACTCCTTTCAAATGCTGCAGCCCTAAGTGGGGAGCTTTCTGCTGCATACACACTGACTGCTGTATCCTGCAGCTCCCCCAGCACAGAAGGATCTGTTCCTACAAAATACCTGCAGGGATTTTTGTTTGAACCTCCTCTTATTTCTCTGTAATGATTTCTCGAAGTTCCTGTGGTCTGAGCAGAGTAATAAACACCACTTACTTTTTTAAGGTGTCCATGCTATAATTATGAAAGTGGAAAGGAAACAAACCAGTTTATCCCAGCACTGTTGCAGGGCAGGTACACATTCCAGTATTTTGGACTGAAGTGGTTTAACACACAAAATATCCCTCAAGAAATGAGGCTTCTTCCTTCATTAACAGAGAAGTCCAGACTATGTCTCTCTGTTCATATAATATATAACAATGTCCAGTAGTTTCAAAACTTAAGTGTCAGGTTAATTTGTAACCCTTAAAAACTGTCTCCCTTTGCAAAACAAAGCAATCCAGACACTGAAGCTCCATATGTGAATAGCAGAAGATGTGTAACCAAGAATTTATTCTCATGTGCTGTAATAATCCAGCAGGTACTGTTTATTCAAGCTCTGAGTATGGCTGATACTATACAAACACAGGGACTAGCAGTAAGGGTGAGTAAGGATTTTGTTGTTACTTACTCTGTGGGAACTTTGGTGGGTTGTCATTGACATCTGTGAGTGTAATTGTCACTTTGGTTGTCCCTGAGAGGCCTCCCATGTGTCCTCCCATGTCTTTTGCCTGTATTACCACGTGATACTCCTCCTTAGCTTCTCTGTCCATGTTGGGAAGGGCAGTTCGGATAATTCCTACAAACACAAAGCAAGTTTGGCACATACACATTTTCACATCAGGAAAAACTGGATGGTGCATAAAATACAGCAATATTTGC
>NW_008664326.1:0-13349 GCF_000695815.1 Acanthisitta chloris | reverse complement strand
GTGCATTATGCCATGTAAGGAAAGCAGTCTAAGTATTCAACATAGAACAACCCTGGACAATTGCAGTCCAGCACAGAAACAACCATTCTTGTCATACCATATCACACCACAAAGAAATAGTATCATCTTTCTAGTGTAGCATATGCCCAGAAGCTCTACTAAATGCCAGAGGACTAACCTGCACCAGAGCTTTGCTGGAATCAAGAGAGAACGCAGGAAGCTTTGTTCAAACACAGCAATAGATAAACCCAACTGCACTGCCTCACTCAACACATTTAGTTCATTTTAATGCATTCTGGTTATGAGGTACTAATCAAATAAAGTGCTTAATGATACCTGTTTGAGCTTCCACCGAGAAGTAGGGCTGACCTTCAAGAATACTGTAAACCAGTTTGGCACTGTTCCCATAGGTAGGGTCATCAGCATCTGAAGCTGTTACCTGAATAACTGATGTACCTAAAAATAGAAAGCAAGCAGAGGAGGAATACAATCAGAAGCAAACACGTCTGCAAGAACCATGCAGAGCTGTTTTCAGTCACATGGCAGAACTATTGCTGAACTTTTTTATTTCCACATTTGGGAAATGAAAAAAAAATTACTCGACAATTTCTATACAACAAAACAGACTCATATGATCCAAAAAAGATTTGTCACCAGCTGTGATGTGGATTAATGTTCTAAACAACAAAGATATAAAAGTCAGCAGTCACTCTGTACCATTATGGTTTTTTCCCTCAGTAGTTTAAGCCTTATATTGCTTTTGTGGTTAGACAGCCAAACAATAGAGTTTGCTTTTTACATTTTTCTCAGGAAGTTTCAAAGAAATCGTTCCTGCAGAAATCTCTGAGACGGACACAAGCTCAAACAGGAGATGAAAATGGAATAGAGAGTGTAGCAGTAACTCCTTAGCTTTATTACATAGCTCTGCCAAAGGAATGATCTTGATGTTCACCCTAGAGGATTCACACCCATAAATTCCAGGGGACTCTCGTTCTTTCCTAGGAGGAAACAGTCCTATTCTAGGACCCATCCAGAGACACTTCAAGGATGACAGTTAGGTGCTGTGTGGGGTTTGATTTGGTCAGCAAATCAGGTACATCAGCTGAGTCACTGGCTGAGCATGGAGTAACTTTTACTTGTCAAAATTCTTGACAATAAGAATGAAATCAACCCAAGACATACTGACAGTGCAGCATCCTCCATAAGGCCAGGAACTGCAGGGCATTTCAGAGTACTTACCTACATTTGATCTCTCTGGCACATTGGCATGGTAGTTTTCATGCAGAAACTCGGGTGGGTTGTCATTTATATCTTGAACTTTAACAATGAATTCAGAAGGTGGTTCCAAAGGCCTGTTAGTGTTCCTGTCCACAGCCTGTGCTGTGAGAGTGTACTGAGCTCTCTCCTCCCGGTCCAGTGTCTTTGTTGCATGGATGTTCCCTGATTTGTCATCAATAACAAAAATGATTCCTGCTCCTTCACCTGAGAGAATGTATTTAATGTTTCCATCTCCAGAATCAATATCTGAATGAAGCTACAAAAAGAGAAACAGACACACTTTAACAAGGTGGCACTCACTATATGTGCTCATGAAACAAAAAAGTGCAGGAAATTGCTATAATATCAGAGTTTTCAAAACCCTTGTCCTACATCAGGCAATAATCTACTCTCAGTTGCATGCTGTGACCTCATTCACCCTGTGTTCAGGCAGCTGCCAGCCCAGACCATACACAGGGTGTGTTCAGGCAGCTGCCAGCCCAGACCTGCATGCTGCCACACACAGGATGCTGCTGAGAATCCAGCCCTCAGAATTAAGGTAGTGAATAGATAGGGAGACAGTCATAGCAGGTTCGTATTCAAATGAACTTGGAAGGAAGAGTCATTTTTAAAAATATTTTGTACACTCCAAATGAGTAATATTCTCCTGGGTTGCATGCAAAAAGCTGTTAATTGACAAATAGGATGTAACGAGTGAGTCCAGAAGTGCGCACTGGTGGGCAAGAAGGCCAATGGCATCCTGACTTGTACAAGAATAGTGTGGCCAGCAGGACTAGGGCAGTGATTGTCCTCCTGCACTGGGCACTGGTGAGGCACCTCGAGTGCTGTGTCCAGTTCTGGGCCCCTCACAACATCAATGACATTTAGGAGCTGCGTGTGCCCAGAGGAGGGAATGGAGCTGGGGCAAGGACTGGAGACTCAGTCATATGAGGAGAGGCTAAGGCAGCTGAGGGGGCTCAGCCTGAAGAAAAAGATGTTCAGGGGAGACCTTCTTGCTCTCTACAGCTCCCTGACAGGAGGTTGTAGCCAGGTGGGGTCAGACTCTGCTCCCAGGGAACAAGTGACAGGACAAGAGGAAACAGCCTCAAGCTGTGCCAGGGGAGGTTCAGGTTGGACATCAGGAGGAATTTCTTCACTCAAAGAGTGCTGAGGGGGCTCAGCCTGAAGAAAAAGATGTTCAGGGGAGACCTTCTTGCTCTCTACAGCTCCCTGACAGGAGGTTGTAGCCAGGTGGGGTCAGACTCTGCTCCCAGGGAACAAGTGACAGGACAAGAGGAAACAGCCTCAAGCTGTGCCAGGGGAGGTTCAGGTTGGACATCAGGAGGAATTTCTTCACTCAAAGAGTGGCATTGAATGGACATCAGGAGGAATTTCTTCACTCAGAGTTGTCAGGAATTGAAAGGGGCTGCCCAGGGAGGTGGTGGCATCACCATCCCTGAAGGTGTTCAAGAAATGACTGGACAAGGCACTTAGTGCTCTGGTCTAGTTGACAAAGTGGTGATCAGTCACAGGCTGGACTTGATGATGTTGCAGGTCCTTTCCTACCTTAATGATTCTATGATTCTCACCTAGTTTTTAATTACACCCTCTTTAATATAAAAAGAAGCAACAAATGCTTACTGAACAGTCTTACTTTCACAAGGAATGCACACTTCAATTTGGTGAATGAGGGAAACATTGAGCCAAACTACAGATTTATTGATTTCCTATTGACATCTACAAATAGAACAACACTAGCCTTTTTTTAAACCAGAATGCCCACAATGGTGTTTGCTGACATTAATCCCATTTCTCCACTCTTTTTGTGCTGGGGTTAAGCCAACAGAGTTCTGCTGACCATTCAGAAACTGGCAAATATTCTGGTTTGTTTATCTATTTATATTCTACTGTGTCAGACAGTAGCAGAATAAAAAATTAGTCCAGGATGTGTGTACATACACATGTGAATACAGATATGTATATCCCTCTATACATACCCCTCCAAATGTGTAATTTCATTGGTAACTTGACAATGAAAGGATGAAAAGATCCCTTTTGAGCAGGACACTTTTCCTGACCTGCTGGCTTAGACATTACATTTTTAATTACCACTTTGAAAGACCCAAGAATGATAACAGATATTCTTGAGACATATTGTTGCTCAAGTGGTTGCTGTGGTTCCTCCCAAATAACAGCTTGCACACCTGCAATCAAGGACTGCTGAGGTCAATGGAAGGATTTGTATTGACTTAGGTAGCATTTTGCTTAGCACCTAAACTGAGCTACAAGAAAATGCTTAGTCTTATGTGAAGCAGCAGCTGCTGAAGAAGCAGCTAATACAACACAAAAGCAACAGCAAGAAAGAAAAATCAACTCACAAAATAATATGAATCGATCACTGAGAAAGAAATTCTTACCCTTCCTACTAGCACAGGGTCTGGTCCTGTGTACTCTTCTATCACAAAGAACTGGTTCCACACCCAACCTCGCTTGGAACGATGCAGAACTTGTCCTTCCTTTCCTTTTTCATGGTGCCCATGGAGCGATGGCCGTGAGTGGTTCAGCTTCTCTGCAGCTAGGGCATGGCTGCAGTAGAGCATGCCCAGGCAGATGAGAGCGGCATGTAAACAATTGTCCTCCTTCATTTTTGGTTATTCTGTAGGCACAGGAGTATCCAAGAATCTACCCCTTCCACCTTGGAAGTCAAAACGTTTGGGGCTACTGAAGAGTTTCAGACAAACTGTTGTGCACATAGGATGCCACCACACATTAAACACATCACTTTAATGCTCTGCAGCTTCCCAGCTTAATTCCTGAAAGAGAGGAGGATGGAGAAGATTGTCAGTTCTTTTATATAAGTCTCTGGCAGTGTTCAAAGCCAGGTTGGATAAAGCCTTGAGCAACCTGGTCTAGTGGGGAGGTGTCCCTGCCCTTGGCAAGGGAAGTTGGGACTAGGTGATCTATAAGGTCCATTCCAACCCCTAAAATTCTATGATTCCACGATTCTTTGAGAATGTAGTGCTTTTTTTTAAGCAAAACAGAACTAGGACTCCCTTGGGAAACTTCAAGATAAGATTAAACTATGTCAATCATTATGAAATACTGAGTAATGAGCACCTTTGGAGTTTTGTTACAGGTAACTGCCACCTCGTAGAACCTCCTGACTGGCAGTTTTGGACACTCACTGGCTGGAATTTGAAAGATAGAGAATCATATTCTCTCATGATCCTTTCAAATAGATTTAGCCCAAGATGCAAGGTAGCTGTAGAAATACCTAATTTATATCTAATCCCTCTTTGGAGCTTAGATATAAGCTGTTAAGCCATAGGTCTAGATATAAGGGAGATACCAAGACATATTGAGAATGCAATATTTCTACACATGCCTTTTCATGATCAACAGATTTTCATGCTGAGCCAACCAACTATGTTTTTCTAGGCAGGAGCAGTGGCCGACAGAGCTCCAAAGACCTTCCGTTTGGATTTAGACCCATCAAGCACCACTTCTACATCCTTCTGAGGATCAAGTCATCAAAGTAGAGAAGCAGCATTGGTTGCCAAGTCTGCTGGCTTTGGGCAGGTGATAATAAATGCCACAAACCAATAAAAACATATTCAGATATTTCTGATAATATAACAGTTAATGTAACTATTTATTCATGCTTTCCAGGTGATTTAAATTACCAGGATTATATTGGTTGGTTACTTCCTTTCTAATACTTCTTAGAACACTAGGTCTGAATTAGTATTGAAGGAGAAATTGCATAATTAGTGAAACCTGAGTTAAGGTCTATTAGCTCCAGCAGCTCACAATCCACCATAAAGGCCACTTTGACTTATCCCTAGGGCTTCCAATCTATTCTCCTTGCATCTTTACAGAACAACCAGTTTTTACAAGGTCTCTACAATGTTTATTTCAGCTTTCAGTGTAATTCACTTTACTCTTCTGCAAGATACTAATAAAACATACAGGCAGATGTATAAATATATGCTACCATCATCTTTAAACAGAATGATTTTTTATGAGAAACAAGAAGATCTTACACATTTGCAATAGAGAGAATGTGATTACAGGGAGAAGCTTGAACCTTTTTCCACGTTCTGTAACTCCAGCAACACATAAACACCTCACTAGTACCAAACTCACTCATTTGGGGATGTCTTACATCCTGAGCAGTTGTGTCCTCCTGTCCACATCCCTTTGCACAGTTCCATACAAACACAGCTCCAACAGGGTGTATGAACCCCTGCAGACAGAGGGTTATATATAAAGAGTGAAACATTTGGGTTTATTTCCTCAAAAAAGGTAAGTTTTAAATTTTATGTCATTGAAAACCGAAATCACCTCAATGACAACACCACAATGGCTCCAGCATAATGAACTGCATAAAAGTCACACATATACATGTGAACATACTCTGCTTTCCTAAGCATATTTATTAATGACATTTGTTGTATTCATTTAAATTTATACTTTTGTTACATGATGTCACATTATGGATAACAAAAAAGAAAACAATCTCTATAATTTTGCTCAGGAAAATGCTTTTATTTTGACACAGTATGTGTGTGTGAAGTGTGGAGCATTAAGTCTGTGGTTTTAATTTTTTATCTACATTTTGGCAAGGGGTAAAAATAAGATACGACTTAAAGAGCCTGAAAACTGAGATTTCACCTACTTTGGAAGTGGCTTAAATATGCAAAGCCTTTCAACACTAGTTATTAGAGTGGCTTTCAATGATAATAGTTAATTCTTAAGGGAAAGGACACTTCTTTTTCCAGAGTTTTAGATAGAAAAAATAAAACCAAAGCCCCCAGCATGCAGTATTTACCTACCAAGCTTCCCTAGCGTTTCACTTTATTAAACCTCAGCACATCTTTTTAAACACAAGCCATCAAATTCTCTCCTCATTCCACAGATGTAAAATGAGTTATTCTGTTCTGTGCAGTAAACACCTCTCGATTTCCATCCTTGTGGTCCACAGATGTAAAATGAGTTATTCTGTCCTGTGCAGTAAACACTTCTCGATTTCCATCCTTGTGCCAGGTGTAAATGCAATCCCCCAGCAAGCAGGCTCTGAGGTTACCTCTTTTGGTTGCTTTGTCTACAGCAATTTATTGATGTAACCAAATCCTACATCTTAAGGCCAGCTCAGTCTGCTTCATAATTGCAGTCAGCTAATCAATGCTGCCGCTGTTCCACATGTAGTTTGCTCTAGAGTGTCCTTTGGGTCAAAGAGTCCCCAGTATAGCTATTACACTGGACAATACACTGCTATAGGGATCTATACTATAGGGATTACTCATGTACAGCAGTTAGAGGGGCTTGGGCTCTGGGAATGTCAAACACAGCCTACATGCTCCAGCCAGAGCTGGAAGAGGAAGGTATTCCTGGACAGCTGTGCATTTTTAAACCTGCTGTGAAAAAAACCCTGCAAGTAAACTGCTTATGTTAATAGACTTTTGGATGCATTTGAAAATTAAACTCACTGATAATCATTCATCATTAACATCACATAATGATCTCAACTATGAAAATAAGTAAACAAATACCCCCACTATTCCCAAACTTCTCAATACTGTTATGTAAACCAGTAAACACTTTATAAATCTGCTTAACAATAGTGGAGGAGCCAAGCTGATACATAGGCTGCTTATTATCAGCTATTCAAGTGTGAAGTGCTGGAAACAAAATACTAATCACAGATCCATGATCCATGCCTAATTTACTGTGAGGATTTAAAACAAAAATTATTTGCTATCTTTTGTTTTATCCTCTGCATGTATATCTATAGAGACGAAGCAATAAGGCTACATGTTTTCGAGCTAAAGAAAACTATCCTCTCTCATCCACTAGTTCATAAAATCACAGAGTGGTTTGGGTTGGAAAGGGCTTAAAGATCATCTTGATCCAACCCCTGCCATGGGCAGGGGGGGACACCTTCCACCAGCCCAGGTTGCTCCAAGTAACATCCAACTTGGCCTTGAATACTGCCAGGGTCGGGGCAGCCCCAGCTTCTCTGGGCAACCTGTGTCAGTGTCTCACCACCCTCACAGCCAAGAATTCCTTCCCAGTTATCTAATCTAACCCTGCTCTGTGCCAGTATGAAGCAGTTCCCACTTTTTCTGTCACTCCAGACCCTTGGAAATAGTCTCTCTCCATCTTTCTTGTAAGTTCTGTTCAGGCACTGAAAGGCCTCAGTTAAGTCACCCCAAAGCTTCTCTTCTCCAGGCTGGACAACCTCAACTCTTTCAGCCTTTCCTGGCAGCAGAGCTGCTCTGTCCCTCTAATCATCTTGGTGCCTCCTCTGGACTCACTCCAACAGCTCCATGTCCTTCCTATGCTGGGACCCAGAGCTGGAGGCAGCATTGCAGGTGGGTCTCACCTGAGTGGAGCAGAGGGGCAGAATCTCCTCCCTCACCTGCTGCCCATGCTGTGGGGATGAGCCCAGGACAGGGCTAGTTTCTGGGCTGTGAGCACACATGACCAGGGCATGTCCTGCTTGCCCGAAAAAAATAAAATCACGAAGTCTGTTTATGGCAATTGCTTCTGTTTTGTGTTAGCATGTGAAAGGACTCCATGCTAGTAGCAATACAAAGCTGGCTCTTTAGTAGGTGACCTGCAGCTAGAGAGGCTGCAACTAAAGCTAGAGCTGCTGGCGATTAGGTCTCCCTGGCCTCCTCGTGCCCCTCACACCTTCTCCCTTCCTGAAGTTCATGCTTTGCTCACTCACATCAGTCACCCCAGCAGTAAGCCCTCTAACTCTTATCCACAGAAGAAAAGCTAATAGAATAAATCAACAAGGTTCCACAAGTCTATGAAATTACTTACATTCAAGCCAGCTACAGTTTGGTTTTTTATAAACTACTTTCTTCCTAAAAAGCAATGTGCACAAGATGCTCCTAAGATGAAGCTAAAATAAACTTCATTAAAAAGTGGAGCAGCAGCATAAACCTCTTTTTGCTTCCTTTTATTTTTTTTTTCAAAACAATCTATTTAAAATCTTTCAAACATTAACTCAGCTGCTGAAAGCCTACAGTTTCCTTCTATTTCAAGCACAAAAGATGGGAAAACAGCTAAACAATTGATAAAGTGATTCATTTACTCTTGTGGAAAAATACCTCATAATCCTGGAAGCATGGAACACAGATGTGAGGAGGGCTGCAGCTGACTAGGCTGCTGCTTGGGTGAGTGTCCAAACCTTCTGTGTGCAGCACTTGGATTCAGGCACTGCACAGACAGTGACCTGCCAGACTCATTTGCTCTGAATGGTTCCAGTCTTCTTAAAAAAAACCACAACCTTTGAGATAGCCTTAACATTATTGGTATTTCTGATCATAGATTATATTCCTCATCTACAGTAAAGCAAATCTCAGTGGACAGTTGACCAAACTGCAACGTTGTCCCGGTTTTGGCAGGGATAAAGTTAATTTTCCTCCTGGTAGCTGGTCCAGTGCTGTGTTTGGGATTTAGTAAGAGAATAAGATTGATAACACACTGATGTTTGAGTTGTTGCTGAGTAGTGTTTCTACTAATTCAAGGACTTTTCAGCTTCTCACGTCCTCCCTCCAAGAGGCTGGAGGAGGGGCACAAGGGGCTGGGAGTGGACACAGTTGGAACAACTGACTCAAACTGGCCAAAGGGATTTTCCAGACCACATCGTGCTCAGGACATAAATCTAGGGGGTTGGCCAGGGGCCACTGCTCAGGAACTGGGTGGGCATAAGTCAGGGAGTGGTGAACAATTGCATAGTGCATCACTTGTTTTGCATATTCTAATTCTTTTATTATTATTGCTATCATTGTTTTCTTCCTTTTCTGTCCCATTAAAGTGTCTTTATCTCAACCTGTGAGTTTTCTCATTTCCACTCTCCCCCATCCCTGGGGAGGAGCAGGGGAGTGAGCAAGTGGCTGTGTGGTGCTTAGATGCTGGCTGAGATTAATCCACAACAAACATCCTGGGTTTTTCCATTATTGTTTAGAATTGCACAACACATAATTTTGAAATTCCAAGTTTTCCTAAGAAATCTGTAAAAAACCCTTCCCATTTCCTTAAGCATAGTGGATGCCAAGTTTCACAGACTAACAGAATATCCTGAGTTGGAAGGGACCCACAGGGACTATCAACCCCAACTCCTGCACAGCACAGCCCCAACAATCCCACCCTGTGCCCGAGAGCACTGCCCAAACACTCCTTGAGCTCTGTCAGGCTTGGGACAGTGACCACTGCCCTGGGGAGCTGTTCCAGTGCCCAAACACCTCAAAGAAAAGAACCTTTTCCTAACATCCAGCCTAACTTTTCCCTGACACAGCTCCAGCTGTTCCCTGGGGTCCTGTCACTGGCCACAGAGATGAGTGCTGCCTCTCCACTGCCTCTTGTGAGGAAGCTGCAGACAGTTATGTTAGTTCAAACATGGACTTTTTTTCAAAAGGAAGAATTCCATTAACATGTTTTAACTGCATACAAAATGAACCTTTTCCTAACATCCAGCCTAACTTTTCCCTGACACAGCTCCAGCTGTTCCCTGGGGTCCTGTCACTGGCCACAGAGATGAGTGCTGCCTCTCCACTGCCTCTTGTGAGGAAGCTGCAGACAGTTATGTTAGTTCAAACATGGACTTTTTTTCAAAAGGAAGAATTCCATTAACATGTTTTAACTGCATACAAAATAGATGTTGGCAAAATTGGTATTGAATAATAGTTTTATCAAGGATCAAGGGAGAGCAAGACTTAATAAGCTACCACACATGATCTGATCACATGAATGGAATGAGGTTCCCAAATGCTGCCTGTGTTAAGTTGATCTGTTGAGTTATGCAGGACAGAGATACATGAAAAAACCTAGTCCACAGTCTGAAAAACAACATACAGAGCAAGGTGTGTACCAAAATGTTTGCATGGAAATAAAATATCTCTCTAAATAATTGTCAGAACATGTCTTCTGGGCTGTTCTAGCTACATACGTAGTTTGGCTATGATGTGCACTTGGACTTGTTCCTCAGTTCTGGAAATGCAAAGCTCCCGAGTTCTAATTTTAACATAAGAAAAGTCTGTTCTTCTACTGTTAGAAAATAATAGCCATCAATATTCCTAATGGAAATATGCTATTGGTTTAAGAATTCAATTAAGGACACATCTATCATAAACCTGACAGATCATATGTCCATGTTCACATGGAAACCATATTCTAAGAAGCTAATCCCCCAAAGTCAGTCTGCTCTCCACAGCTTCACACACAAATCTGAATGACTGCTCAAAGATTACTAATAGACAAAAATAAAGAGCAAGCAAAGATTATTTTAATGACAAGCCCAGTGGAGGAAGTGCAGTCTAGCCAATTTTAAATTCCTTTCATCATATTTATAGCAAAAATAATCCCAAACGTTCATGATGATTTCCTGTGTGCTATTAAATGACCATATGCCAAATTATAATAGACTAAACAATTTTTCTGATTTGTCTAGCCCATAACTTCTGGATGAGCCATTAAAACAGCAATTGTTCTCAGCAACACACTTGGCAGAAAGTAGCCAAGAGCACAGTGTAGCAATATAATAATGGCTGATTATGTTCTGAAATGTTTTGCAAAAGTATCAAGTAAATATAGCAAACTCTCAATCTAATTGAGATTTTAGCTGTAATTAAAATTAACTGAAAAGATGAATGATTTATTTTACAATAATTTTATCATCAGACAAGGAAATGAATAGTTTTTTAATGACAGAATAAATATTGGATCATATTAGTTCTGGAGCTGAGAATGCCTGAGTTTTGGGCATAGGGATGGAGCGTGGGGCACAGCTGGCTGAGCCCATGGAGGCAGGGAGGGACCTGCTGTGGCCAGGCAACGTCCCCAACTTGGCAGGGTCCTTTCCTCTGTGCCATCAAGCACTGCAAAGCTCACCAGAACCTGGACAGTTTCCTGCTTCTGGGATAGGGCTGTTCTGAGCAGCCTCAGGGCTCCTACTCCATGGTTTAACTTCAGTGGTTAGCATGGAGTATCTTTCTCCCTTGCATACTGCACCTGGGGTCATGAAAAATGAGCAGTTCCCATAGAAAGAAGGTAGGAAACAGATTTCCAGATCAAATAATCAGTCTAGTCCCACTGAGCCCATAGTGGTTAATCTTTAGGGCATATCATGAATTTAACTGCTTTGGGAGTTTTTAATAAAATACATGAATTGAGGGATGTGGAATAGTTCAGTGCACAACTGTTTCATTACTCATGTGCATTGATGAATGTATGAGGAGTTCAGTCTGGCATGTAGGCAGGAGTTCAGTCTGGCATGTATCTTTCTCCTCTTGCAGATTGCTGTATTCAAACCCCTGATGCCTACCTATTTGCAAGAAATTTTGTGTGCATTGATATGAAAATATTTTTGAAGGATACTAGTTCTTATTGCAGAAAGCTATTCAGCCCTAACCAGGAAGTTTCATATACCTTTATAACCTAACATTTGGTTTTAATTGAATTTTTTTCCTGTTGACAAAACATTGTTCTCTTCCTTGACTCGTTTCAAGAAAATGGTACATAAAAAAAAAGCAAACGAATAGGCAAGAATCAGCAACTTCCACATTTAACTTAATTCCCTAAGTTACTTTTTGACTTTAAACTGTTCTGCATTATCAGACCAATCTTGGAATAGTTTTTAGCTTAGATTTCACAATGTACTTGTGGAAAAGAAGTGCCTCTCCTTTTATTTACATGAGATAATCTTATGCAACATATCAAGATCTGCTATGCAGCATATCTAGTTTGCATGGCACGTATAGCAAAGCTAGTTCTTAAAATAAATCCTTTAGTCCTGCAAAATGCCAAACTTTAAGATTCTAGGTACCCTAAATCTGGGTGACTGATTTGTCCTTGATGGAGCTATACCTATGATATCCATATCATAGGTATTAACAAAGGTGCAACAATGGTGTGTTATCATTTGCAAGGTCTGTTTTAAATGGAGTGAGCTGAGCCAGAGAATGAGACAATAGCAGCTTTTAAACTTTCAGCTGCACCCCAGCAGTTAAGGGCTTTACCCATCTTTCCAGTCAGGAAACCATCCCGTTAGGAGATGGATTTTTGCTTCCTCAAATGAACCTCCTCTCCCAGGGCACCACGGGGATATGGAGCTCTATTCATACACCAGCAGATTTCCCTCCAAGTGCCAAGACCATGGCCCTTACTCATCACATACAGAACAGGAAAATGAAAAACTAAAGGACTCCATACCCAGCAAACTGACTTTATGACTAGGACTAACCCCAGGAGACTGTCTACTGGCAATCAAGCACCAAGAGCATGTAAGGACAGGTCAAGGGGGAATGGATTCACACTGACAGAGAGTAAGGTTAGATAAGATATATGGAAGAAATTCCTGGCTGTGAGAGTGGTGAGATACTTGGCACAGGTTGCCCAGAGAAGCTGTGGCTGCTCCATCCCTGGGAGTGTTCCAGGCCAGGCTGGATGGGGCTTGGAGCAACCTGGACTAGTGCAAGGTGTCCCGGCCCATCGCAGGGGTTGGATTGAGATGATCTTTAAGATCCCTTCCAATCCAAACCATTCTGTGATTCTATGATTAAAGGCCAATGTACCTTAGTCTCTTGGAAGGCATTTTGGTTTTAGATGACAAGAGCTCTGATCTCTGATACAGGAAAAGGTCTTCATGCTGTATATGTAACTGGTAAAGCTCATTTTTCCCAATGTGTGATTCTAAAACAGACCACCAGCAGCTAACTCCCTCTGAGCCCTTCTGCACCACTGAATCTCTCTTCTTGTTTCAGCATATTCCAGATCTCACTGGAGCGAACAGAAAACAACCCTCATCTGAATGCAAATTGATATCAAGTCTTTTGTGTCACTCACAAAACTAATTAGTCTTGTGAGACAAAAGTATTTAGTCCAGAAAAGGAAATTCTTCATATTTAAAGATACTTAGGAAAAAAATTAAATTCTCTTAGTTATTCCACGAAATAAGGAGAGCCTCAAACTCCTCCAGTTCATGTTGTGCTGTTTTGCACAGGAGCACATTGCAGTGGAAAGGATTAGAATCTGAGGCTGCATTTCTGCAGAGCTAAGTATATATATATATATATATATAT
>NW_008664325.1:0-284 GCF_000695815.1 Acanthisitta chloris | reverse complement strand
TTCTGTATTAATTTACGGTTTTGCAAATGATACTTCCTTTCCACCCATTCATGATTTTTCAGATAATATTTCCTTTCAGCCCACTCTTCTCATGTGCTGAATCTACTTAGCCTCTTCCTGCATAGAAAATTCTTCATGAAATTGATGATTATGATCACCTAGAATTAGGATGTTCAGGAAAACAACAACAACAAAAAAAAAAAGGGAAGAATTTACATACAGTTCCTCATTAATGTGCTCATTGTTGGTATTGGGGCGCCCCCGCAGCCTCCTCCCGGGCCGGG
>NW_008664324.1:324-11174 GCF_000695815.1 Acanthisitta chloris | reverse complement strand
CTGCCCACTGGGAGCCGCCAGCGCCCCTGCCGGGGGTTAGGGGAACTGCAGCAGAGGGGAAAGGGGCTGAGAGCCGAGAGAGGCTGCACTGGGCACTGGTCTGTTTGTTGTTACTGCCACTGTTATTGTTGGTTTTGTTCGCTGTGGTAGATATAGATCAATAAAGAACTGTTATTCCTATTTTCTCATACTCTTGCCCAATAGCCCCTTAGTTTCAGAATTATAGTAATTCCGGGGGAAGAGGGGCTGCATCTGTCTATTCCAAAGGAGGCTCTTGCCTTTTTGGCAGACATCTGTCTCTCAAACCGAGACACCAGCACTAGTGTGGCTGCACTTTAAATCCTATATTTGGTTTTAGACCCCTCACTACAAGAAAGACATTGAGGTGCTAGACTATATCCAGAGAATGGAATCTCTTAAAGAAGGTTCTCCACTCTAGGTTTCCATGAGCAGAATTTCAGGCAGAATTCAATTAATTTATTTATTTGGTACAGTGATGATATACAACTCAACCTGTGTGCTTCTGGAGAGGGACCCTGAACAAAAAAATCACAGGACAATTACACCCTTACATTCTAAGTTTCATGACCCTCACATGACAGGTCAGTCCAAGAATATTATTGGGGTCTGGAATCTTCTTGCTCTTCATTGATGCACTTCACTGTGTCTAGGTAGGCCGTTTCTTCTCTTGTCTCTAAGGTTTCAGCTTCTGCTGATGGGATTAGTGGACTTGTTTACTTTGTTTCTTTTGGCACGAACCAACTCTGAGGCCTCCTTTAACTTTAGGTGAAAGTTCAGCATACCTTGGAAAAAGTTCATTGCCTGAGGCCTGAATCTTCAGGAAATTTAGCTACAAATGCTAAGCAAGTTTATTAAACAAGTTCTATACAAGCAACATACCGAATTGCACAACAGTAGAAGCTGGTGAAAGGTCCAGAGAAGAAGGTTATGAGGGGCAGCTGAAGTAACTGGGTCTGTTTAGTCTGGAAGAAAGGAGGCTCAAGATAGACCTTATCACTCTCTACAACTACCTGAGAGAAGGTTGTAGCAAGCTGAATGTTGGTCTCCCAGCAATAGAATGAGAGGAAACAACTTCAAATTGCACCAGGGGAAGTTTAGATCGAATATTAGGAAAAATTTCTTCATTGAAATTCTTGTCAACAGCCTTCTCAGGAAAGTGGTTGAGTTACCTTCCCCGGAGGTATTTAAAAGATGTGTAGATGTTTACTGGTGGACTTGGCAGCATTAGGTTTAGAGTTGCAGTCAAAGGTCTTAATGGTCATTTCCATTATAAATGATTCTCTAACATTAAGCAGGTAAACTGAATTCATCCATTTTCATACTTGAGGAACAGTTTATTCACAAATGAACTGTGCCATCATTATGCTGTTTTTCAGTCCTTCTGCAGTGTTCAATCACTACCTGCAGCTGAATAGCCCTCTCCAGTCAAACTGACTCCCCCTGTGATACCTACATGAAGTAGAATGCTCATCTCAGGCGGGTGAGATTTCACCACATTTGCAGTTTCTCTTCAACTGATAGTCTAAAATATGATTCAAAGTAAGCATTCTCCCAATCATTCCAATGGACTTGTCGGCAGTGGCCAACTGAAGAGGTCTGAAGTGGATTTTGTCTTCATTTGACCAACATCCACATGACAATCTAGAATGGCTACAATTCTGCAAATCCAAATGCTGTCAGTCAAGGTTGTCTTTATGATCACGTCTTTATGATCACTTGTGTGCTATTGTTGATTAACTGCTTTTGTGTTACAGAAAACTGCGAATGTGATACAATTAATTGATTAATTCAGTAAGCTAGTATCACAGTGCACAGATGACTGAAGGACAGAGGATGAGGTCATTTCTTTCCACAGTGTGCTTGGCCTGGTAGGACTTAGAAAGCACATTCCAGTGCCAGAAAGAAATATTTTTATTTTCTTTGTGCATATGTGGTACAGCTAGAAAAGCAGAATAAAATTTCAATTCCACCCTAATCATCAGTAGGAACCCTTTCAAAGACTTGAGGGTGTATTTGAGTAGGGCTTATGAAATGTTCGCAGCTCCAAACTTACAGTGCGATGCATTGAATCTTTGCACATCAGTAAGTAGAAGCATGAAGATAGTATCACATTTCTTCTATAATGCAAGGAAACAAAATTATTGCTTTGATAAAAACTGTGGAATGCATATATGTAACACAGTGAAGTGCAAAGCCAGTGGAACTAGCATCAATGCAAGCTCCAAATTCACAAATTACAATGCAAAGACTAGAAGAATATTATTGGCTTTATCCTTAGACTTGAAACTTCCCTCAGCAGGAGTCTTTATTGTTCAGTAAGGATTTCAGGTGTACTGCAACATTCTGCTTAGTACTTTTTCCATTTCCAGTCCTCTTACAGGCATTTTTGTGTTATGTTGGTACTGTACTGTACTTCATTGCATTATTTAGTATCCCCTTAGTGGAAAATTCCTTAGATAGCAGGGTTTGTTTAGTTTATGTATCAAATTGGTTTTGCTACTTTACTCATTAATTTCAAGATGAAAATGAGTGTTTAATTATGGAATACTTGATTGTCATGAACACAGAAAATTATTTATCTCACTTTATCCTAAAGTTATACAAATACTTGTGGTGCAAATTTCCTGTTTATCAAGCATGCAATTAAATCTTTACAGATTATTGTATGCACATGTCTATAATAAATTAACAATAAATATCAAAACATAACTACAGTTAACGAATGTTCACACCACAATCATTTTATTTACTTTATTTAATATACACTTAAAATAAATGCATTTGTAATTGCTTATTCTTCAAACAGATTAACTTCTGCCTCTATAATCCTTCTATTCAACCTTCAGAACAAAGCTTTACAAATGTGCTGAGAAATCTGGCAGTTTAGTATTATTTACTTTCACAGGGGTAAAAAGACCATATTAACCCTCCCTGTATCTTGCTGAATATATGCTATATTTGACATTAGTTTACATTGGTCTTGTAAAAGTAAGACTTTTCAGACTGATTTGGTGACTCTGAAGGGGTTAAAACTTCTGAACTCATTCTGCCTCACAGAGTAGCCAGATGTGGATTCAACATCCACACTAAGTTTATCAAATACACTTTCAGAAATTATTATTTTTTTTTGGAATCCTATTTATGTGTCCCTATCAGGCATCAGCCTGATACTGAAATATTCATAGATAACGTCAAAGATAACTTCCTTCTGCCAAATTTGCAATAATGTTAGTAAGCATGCTGACCTGGTGAATCCATCTGTAAATGTGCCACTATTTGTTTCTTCCCTCAAAATGTTAAGTTGTGCATTGGGTTTCCTTGCTTAGCAAAGAAAGACTGAAGTTTCAAATCACATGAATCATGAGATCAAACCCTACACATTCACATCAATGTGCAGCTGAAGGATCTTGAATATACATTTATATATATACAGATGCATGTGTATAAATATACATGTAATTGCATTTATAACTCCTGGCAAATCAACCTTTCTGTAGGTTAAAGTAAATTGCAATTCAGTTAAAATGTAGTCTTAAGGTAGTACTAAGATATAACAAAGAATACCAATAAAATCTGAGAGTTTCTGTTTCCAAGATACTGTAATCAAGTAAGAAAGGAGGGGTGCAATTACCTGGGAGACAGACTGATCTGGGTTCAGGAATGGGGGCCAGCATCAGTCTGCAGTTGGGAAGCAATTGTGTTGTGCTCACTTGTTTTGTTATATTTGGTCTTGTTTTTTTCTTTCCCTTTTCATTATCCATTAGTTCTCAATTATTAAGCTGTTCTTTTCTCAACCTACATATTTTACTTTTTCCTCCCCATTCCACCAGGGTGGGAGGAGAGGGGGAGGAGGAAGTGCGAGCGGCTGCGTGGTTCCTGGCTACTGGCTGTTAAACCACAACATGTAGTGCAAATTAAACACAACTGTTCCTTCTGATATAACTTTACTTTTCCTCACCTGTCTGATAACAGAACTCCAGACTGCCAACATTTCCCTCCTCACCTGTCATTCAGACTATGCTGCTGCTCTTTAATCCTTCTCCCCTCAGATGCAATGAATTGCAAGGTGTGCTGGTTTGACCTGACAGGGGTCAGTTTAATCACACAGTTTCTCCAGTCACTGTTGCCATATTGACACGACCAAGGGTTGCATTAGACAAATATTTCACCTCTTGAGAAGACCTAATCCTGAAGAATTACTACCATTTTCTCTTCTATGCTATATTTAAGTCAGAGCACCAGAGAAATTATTGAGGTGTGATTAACTGTGGCCTGCAACCATAACATTAGTAATCCTCAGCATAGCAACAAATTGTAGGTTATTCAATAATATAAGTGGTTCTACTGAGCAAGAGGGTTTTCAACAATAATATCAAGATTAATTTGTTCGTTTGGATAACATAAGTTTCCAAATTTACATCTGTAGCATGTAGGTAATGTGCTAGGTAAACCATATACATGCAATGCATCAGGTTTTACAATGTTGCTACTCATTTTTATTTTCCATCCAAGTGTAATTAACAGAACACCTACAGCAGACAAGACTAAAATAGTATCTAGCTATGAAATTTCCAGAGTAATATATGTCCAATTCTTTTTCTTGACTCACTAGAATTCTAGTAAATGTGACTGACTGAATCCAAACAGTCAATGTTTCAAAGCAACCGGCTTGTTTCTAACATACCCTTTTACCCTTTTTTAAGGCAGAATTGTTGTGACAGCCACAATTAAATAGACAAGTGTAGATCAAAACCAGAAGATAAAATGCTGATGTTGTCCAGACCTTTCTCTGTAAAAATAAATTAATTTTTCAAAGACAAATGGACTAATACATTTTTTATGCCCAGGTCTCTTTTAAGCATGCCTTTCAGTGCAAGAGGCCTTCAAATTTCTTTTGAGACACTTTTACTGTGCCACAGCTAAGCAAACTGCTGTCACAGTGAAGAGGAACTAAGACCAAGCTTCCTTTCCTTGTAACGGTTTGTAAAGCGCAGGTCTCTGAAGCAATCTGGAAATGTCACTTGTGGGTTAGCAAAAACTAATTTTAAGCAGGAAAAAGTTAAATAAATGTCTGGAAAATCCTTAGGTTGTATAAATTACAGAGCTTCATTGACTTTTGATCTTGAATGTTCAAAGCTGTCTCTTTCTTCATGCTGTTCAATTCTAATTAAAAGGAAAACCTGACATTCTCAAGAGTAAATAAATACACTTAATAAGTCCTGATTATTGCTCCATGAATAGCAGTAAAAGAATCTAAATCCCTACCAGTATGCTAAACATTACTTTTAAAGAAAAACTGGTGCTTCTCATTTTAGTAACTGCCAACTTTTCATGCATTTTTGTTTTCTATCCACTTCTCCTTCTAGTTCCTTTCAGAATATGACTTTGAAAGCACACATGTCACAATATATTTACTTTTGTAGATGTTGTCTAATTAAAATTTTATATACTGATATGACTTTTGTTCCACACCTGCAAAGAATGAATTTTATTGTATATACTCCCAGCTTGTTTTACTTCTTTTGTTGGCTTCTCAAGGAAATTTTCTACCTCATATTCTTCAACATGAATGCCTCAGAAATAGGAATACTCTTACTGAGCAATGTGGACATTGTGGAGTGCACCAGTCTCATTTCCACATTCCTTTCCCTTCATGTTTGATGCTGAACTCACCTCCTGTTTATACAGCTTATATAAATTCAGTTCCTTAACTGCAACAGTATCTTCATATAGCTATTCTCCTAAAACAAATTACAATGAAACCCATGGTCCCATCTTCTAATGCTGTATTATTCCTTTATTGTTCTTACAGTACAATTTTCAACTATGTTCTGGAGGTCAAGCCTCAACATGTATAACAGAGGAAGGCCTTATCACATCCAATCTGAAGTAAATCTACCAAATCTAAGATTTTCCTCCTAAGTCTTCACACACCATAGTCCTTACTTCGCTCTCTGATTTGTTTATTCTCATCTGGTACTTGCAGCATCCATTCACTTAAATAAACAAACAAATGAACAAACAACTTACTTACTGTTTTTAATCCTTTAGTGAAACTGCTGCTGCCCTTTGAAACAGTCTTTTTATCAGAGATGTTTCAACATAAAATGCCAAGAGGCATAGGGTATTTAATGCTTTTATATCTCTTACCAATTCAGTGATTTTTATACGCAAAAAATTATGGAAAGAGTTGATCCAATCAGGAGCTCTTGAAATCCACAGGCATTTTGTTATTTGAGGTCTGAGGTAATTTCATGTTAGTGAGTGAAATAGTGACTTAGCTGTTCATCCCCACTCAATCTATTAATCAGAACATGACCGGCAAATAGAAGGGATATAATTAAACAGAAACATCTAAGACACTCTAGGGTACAGAGGGAGTGGTACAAAATTTTAAAATTAACACAGTAGCTGACATGCAGATACAGATTTGTGTAGCATTTACACAGGTCCTGCTTTTGGATTGCAGCAAATAATTTAAAAAGCCCCAATAAGAGCCAAAACCCTCAAACAAACAGAACAAACCAACCAACCAACCAAAAAACACACGAAAAGAAATATTTGCAAATTCAAAAAGAAAGAAGAAACCTGAAGAACAAAAGGTATGAGGCAAGAGAGGATGTGGCTGGAACATCTGGTATGGGAGCAAGGCAGGGAGAGAGAGAGATGATTCAAACAAAGCCTGACTCTCCACAATAAGCAAAACAAATGCACACGACAGACAAGGGCAGAAGAGGGAGATCAAGATTAAGAAAAATCAGTTAGCTGCAGATTCAACAAAAGCAGTGGAGTGTGTGTGATCAGGAAAGCTTGTAACAAATAATAGAAAGCATGGATCCAAATAAATGGCTTTGTTCATGTTCATTCCAATCTTCCAGTCCAGACTTGAATAAAGAGTTGAGGAACTGATTTATTCTGTTTTTTCTAAATTACAACCTTCTCTTTTATATATAGAAGTAATAGATACCCGTGAATAGCTATAAAGGTGGAAATGTGTTTGACTTCTCAGTTCCGTTAAATATAATCAAAACATTTCCCTAAGTACTTACTAATCCTGTAATTCCCAAAACACATTTCTTCCATTGCTTCATATTACTGTGTTCAATTTCAGCCTTTTTTTCCATTTAATGCTTTGTGCAGAAAGAAGTTACTGGATCAGAAAATAAATTAAAAAAATCCACCCAAGACATGATGTGCTAGTTTTGACTGGGATAGAGTTAACTTTCTTCACAGTGAATAGTATGGGGTTATATTTTTGCTATTGCTGAGCAGTGCTTACACACAGACCCAAGGCCTTTTCTGCTTCCCATACTGCCATGCTGGCAAGGAAGTTGAGGATGTATGGAAGACTGGGAGGAGACCCATCCAGGACAGGTGACCCAAACTGACCGAAGGGATATTCCTTACCATATGATATCATGCTCAGTATATGAAGCTGGTGAAAGAAGGAGGGGGACACTTGGAGTGATGGTGTTTGTCCTCCCGAGTAACTGTTACGTGTGATGGGGAACTGCTCTCCTGGAGATGGCTGAACATGGGATGCGGTAAATTAATTTCTTGTTCTGCCTTGCTTGTGTGCACAGCTTTTGCTTTCCCTATTAAATTGTCTTCATCTCAACCCATGAGTTTTTGTAGCTTTTACCCTTCTGATTCACTCCCCTATCCTGCTGGTGGGGGAGTGAGTATCAGTGTGGTGTTTGGCTGCTGGTTGTGGCTGAACCACAACATACAGTAGTTTAACCCCCATATTTTTCAAGAATATTTTTATGTACCATTTTAAACTGATGGATACTATTTAATATTTAATTTAGGAATATTAAAATTGGCAATAGAATACTGCGAATAGGAATTCTGAACTAATTTTTTTATCTTCAATTTTGTATATATATTTTAGCTTAGCTGTTGACTGAAGAAATTGGTAATTGTAAAATACCAAAGCTATTTCTCGGTTGCATGTTTCAGCTTAGGTATGTGCTCAGTCTAGTTAAATTTGTTCTTAAGAAAACTCTCCCAGCAAACAAAAAAAGCACCAAACAAACTCAAGATTAGCATGAAAAAAGGAGGACTGTATTTCCTCACACAGTATTTCCTTATGCAAATAAAAATAAGACACAAATTTACCATTATAGAATAGATGGCTGTTCATTATATCTATCTCTGGTTTGCCTTCTCAGTTCTAGTATATTGTATATAGTGAGTAATTTCACACACAGAACATACTCAATTGATACTGTAGCTTTTGTGAAGATGTTCTAGGTGTTCCATATTTATAAAGATTTGCAAAAACACCTGTACTTTAAAAGAAAACAAGAAGCCTGAAAACAATACTTTTTAGAGAAAGTGCATTTTAAAACATGCAGCACGCCACATATCAGTTTCATAACAAATTGCAAAGTGGTAGAGGAAGTGTTTTTAAATTTCTCAATCAGATGCACAGAAAAATACCTGTGTTTCTCTGACTGCTTGCCTCTAACACCTATTTTCTTCACTTTGTAAACCTCAGTTGGACCAGAAAACAGCCCAAACTCCAAAGGCTACTTAGGTATAAAATCAGAGGATACTATGGAGTATTTCCTTTTTAAACATACAAACTAATCTACTGTAATTTCTCATCATTCAAGGACAGAAGGCTGTCTTTGGCTTAAATCATTAGAAATAAATTGTGCTTCAGCAAAAGAAACCTAAAAATAAATTCAGAGGTGAAGTACTGCTGCTTCCTAGTTAAAAAACTTTCGAGGGAAAACTACTTGACATTGTCGTTAAGGTATATAAAAGTGAACAACAAGTCCAATTTCATCTCTGTTTGTCTGTCTTAGGCATGAAAACAGGATCATAGCCCTATACATGCCGATAAATTCTTCTCTACATCTCAGTAGAGAAAACACTTTTTCTCCCCAGTTCACATTAGTGCAATGTCAAATAAATTCTCCTAAGGAAAATAGAATTCTCACTGGAATACAATTAGCATGCCTAACTAGGAAATGGGACATATGACTGAGAACTGAAAGAAGCTTTTGAGATCAGGAAATTATTTCTCCTAGTTATGCGTTTGCCTACTCAACTCTCTCAGGCTTATGTAGAAAAATAACCCATGTATTTTCATCTTGGTAGTGCATATCTACATAAACTATTGTATGACTCCATGCTTTCAGATTTTCCCATAGAACATTTTCTCCCCATTCAAAATTGTAGTGGCATTAAAATGTTAATTTTGGAAATAACACACATGCAAAAATGGTCATGTGACTGAATGCCTGGGCATATTTTCATTACTTTTACACTAATGTAGTAACACTAAAAGCAGAACTTGGCAAACTGTTACCACATCATTCACAGTAGCATCAATGGCCATGGTTTGTCCTTTTAGCAATTTAGAATTAGCATTCTTTTCATTGCAGAGTTACCTATGTCGAATAATAAACTAAACTACCCAAGATCTTCTTTAAATGTGCATACACAGTATAAGTTTATATCTAGATTGAAGAAGTAGCAAACTAAACAGAGGTTTTAGCAACAATGCCATGCCTAGGGATAATAGAAACAAACTTGAATTCTTTGTTATATATTAGGGAAAATGGCTTGCATGGTGAACGTGATCAGAAAGCATCTGAAATCCACACATCTCTTGAAGGTGAAACTATCTTGTTCTCCTAGGTTCATTTGAAAGCAGTACAATTTCTTGCTGAATTGCCAACAAAAATTAGTTTCTTCCTTTATCTTCAATTTTATTTTCTTTTTGCCAGTATCAATTTCTTGAGCTTTTTCAATCCTCTAGGCTTTTAGGTTTTATCAGCATTTTGAATGAATAGTGAACTAGAATAACACACCTGGTTGGCATGGAATAATTTTTATTTTATATGGAGTAAGCATAATTCCTATCCACTTCTGAAAGTTAAAATATCCAGCATAAAAGAATTGCAATCTTTAGATCTATGTACTGTTTTTGCAAGATAATTCATATGCCCTAGACACGTTTGATTCTGTAGATCAGCATTTCTTTATCACAAACATTCTCACTAAACCAATTTCAGATACTATTTTCAGTTTATATTGCTGTATTGCTAGCTCATTGGCACAACTGTTAAGTGAGCTTAAGTATGGATCTTTCACTGCACAAGTAATTATTTGTTTACTAGTCTGATGTAATGAATATACAAGAATTGATCAGCCAATCATTATATACCCAGAATTACAAAAGAGGTATTTTGTCCTCAAGGTTAGAATGAAATGTCTGTAAGAAACAAATCTGACATTTCTAAATTCATTGTCATTTAGATGACTTCTAAGAGAAATTTATAGCAAAATATATAATAGGCTTCCAGAAGTGTCATTTTAGTGCATTAAATGCTCTCTTACAGCATTCCAGTCCAGTGCTTCATTTTAATTCTCTTCTAACATATAAGTTACTACATTTATGTCAGTCATTGAAGGGTAGAAAATATTGTCTGTGTTGCCAGCTACTACAAAGATTTGTGATCATTTAAAATATTCTAGCTTTTATTATTAAAGATATTAAAAGACTAATAGGAAAGCAATAGTGTAAACATATCATGAAATCGACATATTGTTTATAAAATCTAATTTACATTATTAAAAAGCATTACAAAGAAGATAGAATACTGTGAAGCTATTAAAATGAGTAATAGAGCTCGAAAACTAAAGCTAATGCTAATGAGACCTGTAAATAAAATTTGGCAAAAGGAATCCTGGGATATTACAAGGCCTCGGAAATAGAAAGATTTGTTATTTTCCAGTAATTAAAGTTCTTTAAAATTATGTCTGCCAGAGTTTCTTAGATGTATTTCATGAAATACCCTGTGTAAAAGTAT
>NW_008664324.1:0-224 GCF_000695815.1 Acanthisitta chloris | reverse complement strand
GATGACCATATAGGTGATTAATGTTGCTGCAGCCTTAATATGGTTCAGCATGAGATCAGCTATAAAAATAGTAGAAAAATTAGGTAGTTGTCATTGACTTGTATGTAAGAAATGACAGACATTGGACCTGCCATTTTCAAAAGTGTTATTAAGATATGTTATATACTGCATTTTAAAATAAAATAATATATTTTAAAATTATTTTGTTTGAGACACTAGCTCTG
>NW_008664323.1:80492-82433 GCF_000695815.1 Acanthisitta chloris | reverse complement strand
TATTTCCTTTTCCTGCTGGAAAAGGTGCCTGAATACATTTATGTCTTTCCTTAGATATGTCCAAAGTTCTTGACTGGAGACAGAGACATACTGCTTGGCAGTATGAACTAAGCCAAAAAGCAATGCCAGTCAGCTCCTGTGTCATAACAAACTTGGGTTTAATTGAGAGCAGGAAAAGGTGTGAATTGCTGCTGTTTAGGGGGTGTTTGTACAAATGCATTTTTTTGTGGGTGTTTTGCTCAGCTGCAGCAGCTGTTAAATTTTTCTCACTCTTGGAGATATCTCTGCTGTGCAAAATAAAGAGGGAGGGGAAACTTCTGGTTTTCCCTAAAGTAGCATAAGAGAGGCAGTAACAAGACCCAGACATCACCTACATCTGAACTAAGTAAATACACCAGTATACCTTGCTGTATTGAAATTAAAAGCTTAATTGAGTATTTCAGATTGAGGTAAAGAAATATCCTTCAAATGTAAAGGTAACTGATCCCATTTCTGTAAACAGAAGAAAATATATGTGCATATTTTTAAGCAATGTTCACCTCCTCATTGCAATCTCAATCTCATTGCAAAAGCAATTCTGCAATTTATGTATCTGACCCTGCTCACAGAAAAATGAGGTATTACACCTCACAATACCTTGTTGCTGTGTTGCTGCTTTTGAAATGACAGTGTATGACAGCATCTGGACTGCAATGGAGATCATGTGCCTAAACCAAGTTAGTTTTCAGAAAATTTAGGAAAATGTATTTCTGATCCAAATCACTTCTCCAGTTTCTTTTTTGTGTTCAATTTTGGAGCTGAACAGAGTTGTACAAGGGTGCTGAAACCTAAACTTACCAACCTTTCTTCCTGATGAAATCTTTTCCTTGCCAATTGAGTGAATGGGCATTGCTCACTCATGTGAATAATACAGGTTCAAGCTCTTCTTTTCAGCTGGTCTTTTGTTGTTCACTAACAACAAGAACCAGAAGAGATTGATCAGAATGGTGCAAACTATACATGGTTAGTTCTTCTTCCTCTAGTTCCAACAATTTATTTTTTTTGGGTGGTAATGGTGAAGACTGGGGAAGATGAATCCTATGAGTGAAGAAGTTTGGCTCAAACAGCAAGTTAAATGTCAAAATTAAGCTCTACTTTTTCTGTTTTTTTTGTCTTCTTTTCTTCCTTACGAGTGCTCTGTATGGAAGAAAAGGTTGGACTCAGGCAGTGTTGCAAAGACATTACAGGAGCAGGGAAGAAATGAGTTTCTCATCAGTGGGGTTAAGACTTAACTGCATAACTTTCAGTGAACAGCCTGAATCTGGCAGTCAGAAATTTCATGAGACTGATACTTAACTGGAGTGTTGACCGGAGGAATAAAGAAAAAGATTTTGTGCTTTCTGAAGGAATAGCACTTGTGTTGTACTTACCTACTCACCTTGTTTGTAACTCTAGGTTTCCAGCACTCTTAGAGGTATTTTTCCTCTTTCTATGCAAAGATAGATTATGGAATTTGCTGTTTCCTTTGAAGGAAGTCTATCCCTCTGCTTGTGTCTGTACGTGGCACAACTGTTGTTTTGAATGCATAGAGGTCATGGAGCCAGGGTTTGGGCTGCAATTTGTATGCATGGTCTAAATGAAGCAAATCCTACATGCTACACAATTATAAAGCAATCTGAAGTTAATTTCACTTTTCATTTTTATGTCTGATCTTGGTATGTGTTAAACTTTAGTAGCAATAGGAGATGATCTGTTAAATATATGTGTACAGACAGGAGGCACATTTCAGTTCTTACCGATGTACTGTGGATCCTTCCAGGAATGACTTTGTAACACCATGAAGTTGCAGTTTCTGTGCGTTGTATAATTTTATTTTTTTTGCTTAATTTGAATTACAGAATGATGATGGAGTGTCCTGTGAAGTCTGGTTGACAAAGCTACGTCAAATCTACATAAAGAAGC
>NW_008664323.1:78537-80466 GCF_000695815.1 Acanthisitta chloris | reverse complement strand
CTGGGATGTGGTACAGCCCATGTGCTTGTTCTCTTCCTTTATTATTTGCTGATAATAGGGCTCTCCTTTGCAAAGAGGTGTCTGCCCTACAAATTTAATAGAACAATAAATTACCTTATGTAGGTGACTGATTCATTTTTTCAAGAGCACAGAAGGTTAATTTTCCAACAGTAAATAATAAAACAAAGTTTACTTGACAGGGACAGATGGGAAGCCATGCAAATCAGCCTATGCAGTAAATTATATTTTGGTTTTGATGAGCATATGGACAATAGACAAAAAGAACAGGTCTGTGCCAGATGAATGAGCTGACTACATTAAGAAAAACATAAAGTTCTAAACAGAATTATGACCATTAACAAACAAGATAAATTATATTAGTGGCAACTCTAAAATGGCTGAAATTGTTTTGTCTTTAGCAAGGAGAAAAGTTATTTGGACAACAAAGATATTTTGGGAATGCAGGAGACTGATGTTCCCAGATTAGCCTGTGTGGATCTGACAGTGAAATGCAGGATGATTTTGGAGGCCAGGAATGTTTTTTTCTTTCCCTATGTGCAAACTCTACAGAGTCCACATTTTGCAGCAGTGGGTGAAGCTGCTATTTAAGCAAGGGTGAATTTCTTTTCTCCTCTAAATTCCAGACAATAAACCTGCACCGAGTTTGTTTGCTGGGTATGCCATTGCTTGTGATTTTTGACATTTATAGAGAATGAAGGACCAGTGAGAAACAGTAAAGGATTGTTCAAAAGAACAATCAGTGCAGTAATTTTCTGAGCCTAAAAGATTTCTTAGCTTAGTAGCTTTTTATTTATTTATTTACTTAAGCATTAAATCTTATTAAAAGAATTTGGGGAGAATGAAAAAATATTAATAAGTATTTCTGGATGTTTCTGGCCTAATCTTCCTTTGGTTAATATTTATCTCTGTAAATAATTGTAGAATTCAATCTAGCAAGTGAAGAATAGGTAGAATGTGTATATGAAAATGAAGATCTGTGTTAACAGGCTGCTTAAGAGGTATATGCCCCCTGTTTTTTGTTAGATCAGGTATATTTTTATCTCATAACTTGAGAATTAATTTCTGGCATTAAGATTAGTTTGTGATAAACTCTGGCCCATCTGATGCAAATATTTCATTAATTTCAGTCTGAGACAACTATATTTTCTGCTAGGATTTTGCCTTTTGTTTCTTATTAAATGATATCAGGTGTGGTGATCACTTGCCCTAAACCCCATGTTTTATAATTTCCACACTTCATTTTTTGCAAGATAAAATTTCCATGTTATCCATAGTAGGAAATGCTCTATGTTCTAGTCTCTGCCTATTGCTAAATTTGCAAGTGGGTGCAAATAAAAATCATTTTTTGTAATCACAAACTGGAATTTATTGTTTATGTGATGTATTTAGCTGCAGGAAGCTTTTGTTTAAAATAATCTACTCGCTGTAACTGCTAGAAATGCTATTTTCATCTCCATTAAGCTTCTGGTTTAGTTCAGTAACATATTGTTAATTGTTGTGTGATTTAGTTGAGTTCGACATGAGTGGCATTTGTGAAGCAGAAATGGGTTTTTTTATACTTATTCTTTGTTTGGAAAGATAACATTCTAAAGTGTTTGGAAAGGGAGGAGAGTGTAGAATATTTGCATCATATCTCTATGTTTGATAGGAGCAAAACATAAATAGAAAACCATCATAAAAATCCAAGTGGAATGACAAAAAAAAGAACTTCAAGGTGAAGTTATGGGAATTCAAATTACAAAAATTTCTTTTTTGCTAATATTACAATGTGAAATTGAAAAATCAGCATTTCTATTTTAATGGAGTACTTTTTAATTGTAAGTTTCCATTTGAAACTACTCAGTCAGCTTTTCTTTCTCACTGCAACATTCACTCAGCAGGGTTGAGTTCTTCACCTATTGTTCCATA
>NW_008664323.1:58814-78494 GCF_000695815.1 Acanthisitta chloris | reverse complement strand
TGGACTTTTAGCAAACTTTAGGAAACATTGTCATGAATACCTAGTGCTGAAGAGTATATTTGTTTCCTGTTTGAGCTTTATAGTTTTGAAAATGAAATTTGTGGGTTTCTAAATTCTGATGAATTGTTCAGTAGTGTATTGTGCTGACCTTCCTGTTTGCTGCTTTGGCATCACTGTATCTGCCAAACATCTGCCTTTTTTTTTTAGGAAAGGTAATTTTGTGGCTGATATGAGGTAAGAGGAGCTTGGACACAGCTCCTTCGTAATCCTGAGCAGAGGTGGTTGTTGACGTGTTTTGGAATTTTTTTCCCCCTTAAAGTTAAAAGTAGTGATTTTTTTGTATGTTGTCTGAAAAATTCTACAGATATTGCTAATTGACAGTTGTTCATCAGAAGGCTGAAATGCTTTGCCCTATTCTTATCTAGTTCTATTTATGCCCTGAGCTCTGTGTTTCAAGTCCAGTGTTCCTTGGCTGCCTATGTGTCTGTCAGAGTCTCCTTGGGTCTCCTTGAAGTGTAACCTGATTTTAGAGCATTTTTTATGTTGTGTATTTATTTTCTCTTTTTCACTCCTCAATGAGGAGCTGCCTAAACTGCTGACACCACCCCAGTGTAATGGACCCAAAGGAGCCTGTTCCTGTGAGTGGAGTCCATTCTGTGCCTAGAAGGTAAGAACAGATCATCTGAAGAGAAGCTTGGAAGGTTTTTTAATCTGGTGTAGGTAAAAGCTTTTGAAAAATTCCAAAGGGAACATGTTCTGAGCATGCTGCTGTGCTCCTTATGTACAGCCCAAGCCTATAACACTGTCCCTGTGGGCTCAGTATATGAACTGAACTAAAGGGTTGGATTTTTGGAAACATGTGCCAAGCACACAGTGCAATACCTAACCCTTGTCTTTAAGAAAATGCCTTCCTTAGTTCTTGCTTTTCCTGTTCCTTGGAAATTGTGACTCAACACCTAGATACTTGGCTACAGTGAAAACTTAATTGTACCAAAAACATCGATCAGAAATATAGAGAGTACATGGTGTCTTATTAGGAGGAATTTTATTCTGTACTGTGCTTAATGAAGAAAAAAATTAAATGCTGTTTATGTCAGAGTCAGTCTCGTACCAGTAATGAAGTACAATTTTATGGACTCTGTTTTTCCTTGGATAGATAAGGAGAGACAAGTTACTTGTGGAGTCAATCAAATTTACAATTTACAGTTAAGTCAGAATAGTCACAAACAAATGCGAAGAGACAAGTATCTACGTTGATGGAAAGTTTAAGGCAATGTAACTTTGCTGCATGAATTACTTCATACTGTGTTTGCAGCACAGGAAACATTCCTGGTTGTAGTGGTTTTACCAAACCAGAGCAGTTGGCAGGAGTGATGCAAAAAAGGTTGCTCCTTTTATTTTTTTTTACTCCATGTCATTTAAGAGCCATATACTTTAATTGGAAAAGTGAAAAGAATATACATTCTGTCGTTAAAAAAAAGTTGGTTTTTTTTTTGCACTGGAAGAAGTGATTCTTTCCCTGGTATGTGTTTTAAGAGGAAATTGCTGTGCAGTCTTTTGATTATGTTGATAAACATAGACTTGTTTTTGCTTGATGCCAGGTTGGTATTTGTGCAAGAAGTGAATCTGAAGTCTGTTAGCATGCACATTGCATCCAGAGACAGCTCTTTTTCCTACTCAAATTTGTGGGTTTATAGTGTTTCAATGCAACTTTATAGTGTTTCAATAGAAATGCAGTTTTGGGAAAAGACTGTGTGGTGCTTTAGCTTTTTCCAGTGGGATTTGAAAGAGGGAAACAATGACCATTGGTCATTAGCTCTGGTCATCCAAAGAGCTAGTCACATCTTGAACCACTCTCAGGAAATAAAGTGCACAACTCAAAATAAAGTACAGTACTGTGAAATCTTCCACAATCTATTGAGACCCCCTTTCCTTGCAAGCATTCATCTTCAAATTGTAGTGTTAAAAAAAAACCCAAACCCCAGTAAGTTCTATGACTCTATCATTCTAATTTTGATTGTGTTGGGTTCTTGCATAATATTACAAGGTTTTCCATGTTTCTCTGGCATTCTATTAGTAACACAATTTATAGGTTATACACAATATATAGGCATTTATTCAAAAATAACAGTAAAATGCACTTGAAAATATGAAAAAGCTGTTGTGTGTTTTTTTCTTAATAGGCTAAGTCCTTAGGCCCTATGCTATTTGGTATAATTTCTTGGAGGCTGTTAGTTTAATTGTATCTAGGAAACACACATCAAATTCGTGTCTTAGCCTGTTGGTGATGTTTGTATTGAACAAAGTATGTGGAGTACAAGGAAAGAGCAGATGAAAGAGAAAGAAGTAGTATTTAGAATTTTTGACAAAAAAATAATTATAGAAGCCTTTGCAATAACCAGATATCAGAAAACATGACAGGAGAATGACACACTTTTGCAACATAAAATGGTTTAATGTTTGAAGCTATGGAGAAAAAAAAAATACCCTGTTCAAGCAAGTTAGATGAATGCATTTATGAAAAGCAAAAAATGCACAGTCTAAGAGGGCCTGTAATATTGTAGTCTTAAACCACAACTAGTAGTTGAAAGTCAAACATTTGTCTTTTATTTTCATGTATAACTTTCCACACACTTTTGCAACATAAAATGGTTTAATGTTTGAAGCTATGGAGAAAAAAAAAATACCCTGTTCAAGCAAGTTAGATGAATGCATTTATGAAAAGCAAAAAATGCACAGTCTAAGAGGGCCTGTAATATTGTAGTCTTAAACCACAACTAGTAGTTGAAAGTCAAACATTTGTCTTTTATTTTCATGTATAACTTTCCCTCTTTTGCAAAAAGAGCCCTTGCTCACTGCCTCTGCATGTGCTGCCTTTGCTGTGGGATAGATGATGCTCTGACACAGCCTGGCTGCTGTCAATCTAATACTGCAGCTGTGTTTTCCTCTGATTGAACTGACTTTATTTATACAGGAAAATATTTTTTTAAAGCCCCTTTTGTTTCCAGCAGTACTGAACAACTTATCTAAAGCACACAGTCCTGTCATTTTTTTTTTTTTGCTTTACAGCAAGAGGATCTCATTGACAAATCAAAGGAGCCTAGTCTTCCTCTCTAGGACTTTCAGTGTCTGGTTGCAGTTTCTGTTTGTGAAGGTCTCTCTGCATCTCTGATTTGGGAAAGGACATCTCCAGTGTTAGAGTGAATTGCTCATTTAAGCAGTTATTTATGGTGTTTTCTTCAAAGACTTGGTTGTTTTGTGAGTCTGAAGGGAAGATGCTCAGAAAAGAGATTATTATATCTAAATATAGACTCTAAGTGAGTATTAATGAAGTTTAATAAAAATAGCTGTGCTCTTAGAGGGTCTGCAAAGAAATTAATTTTTTTTGGTGAGTTTTGCAGGTGACATCAGGTCAGGGGACCTCAAGCTGTTGCTTCACAAGAATCCTAAGAAGTTTCTGCCCTCTGCTGTCTATGCTCACTTGTTCCTGCCCTCCCTTTTGTAGGCATCTTTACACGATGAGAAATCTGAGCCAGATTTGGAGACAGTTTTGCAAACCTCAGTGCTGGCACTGTTGAGTGGGTGATGAGTGAGTGAGCAGCTGAGGGGGAGGCTCAGCACCTCTTGTGCTGGCTGTGATGCTGGAGAAAAACTAACAAGAAGCTGTGCTCTGTCAGTGAGTGGGGTTATCTGCTGGCATGATGTTAATGTAATCTGCTCCTCCAAAATGTTGGCATTTATTACATCTAGAGGATTCGTAATAAAATTCAGCCACCCCGAAAATATCAGCAACTTGCCAAGAAACCCAAGACCTGCATTACCTTCTGGGGATGCTTGCTTAGAATTTACCTACTTGCTCATCTTGGTATATGAAGCATTTTCATTTCAGTGTATGTGTTTACATAAGAAGTCTGTTCAGGATAGCAATCTCCCTTTACATTTACATCTTTCTTGCAAGTTAGTTCCTTGTGTAAACCAGTCCTTAGAACATCACTCACAAGTGAGTAGCATTCCTTTTGTGCAAAATACCCAAAAGTCCTTTGATACTCTGTTTATAAGATTATTTGGATTCAAAGCTATTGCAGCTGATCTTTAGCTCTGCCTCTAGCAGAAAGATATCCTAGAAGTAGATTTTTGCTGAACATATACCTGTAATAGTACGAAGTATAACTAGACCAAGGATAAATGGAATAAATTAAGCAGATGGGATGAATTCAGTAGAAGGTATAGCTGAAAAAAAAAAGTATAAAATGTGAGGACTAGTATGAAGAAAAAGTGAAATCAGAGTTGCTTTTTAAGCTAGCAGCCAAATCATGGAGCAATGGCTGAAGAATGGATTTTAGTAATGTCTGAATAAGGCTGAGTGACTTCAGTGCTGTATGGAGAGGTAGAAGAAGACACATGGATTGAGTTTATGTATTTCATCTTTTGAGTGTTGAATCTCAGAGAATGGAGGTCTGATTTAAACCTCCATGACTATCAACGTTTGCAAGTAAATTCACATTTCATACAATTAGGATTATATTTATGGAGAATTTCTAAAGGTTTAACCACATGCTCTAACTACAGAATTGCTACCATTTTTCAAGGTTTAACTCAATAGTCACTGTGTGGGCCACATAAGGTGTTTGTGTGCAGTATTTTGAACACAGGTCTGCAAACACTTGCCAATGACATGCTGATGCACATTGTACTGACACCTATAAAGATATGGAATGCTTATCTCTCAATTTTATTTGTAAACTGTATGTGAATGTGTCTTTGATAGAAAGCAAGACTAAGCTCATGGCTTTACTGATCCTAGTTTAAAGAGTCAATATTTATGTGTTGTAGTTAGGGTTTTAGAAAGGCTTGAAGGCTGATAACAGAAACTGTGTTACTCTAAAGAGACAGGAGTGAGAATAGACACAGAAATACTGGTAAAAATGTAGAGATACTATGGGAGAAGATGAATCCTGGGGTGTCAGGAAACACTAGAATTCTCATGTGAATGCAGAGACTTATGTACTGCTGAGTAGCCAGAGAGTGATGTAAGGCACAAATAAACTTAGCAAATGCAAGACTGTTTATTACCTTCACATGCAAATGAAGCATCACTCATTTAACCAGTTTTTGATGTGTGTAGCAGTGTGTATGCTGTGTTTTATATGGCTCCCGTGTGGCCATAAATAAATTTTACTCAGAACATTGGATGGAGCTGTTATTAACAGAGTTACTCACAGCCAGCATCAATTATCTCTGGTACTCTACAAATACTTATTTATGGCCACAATAAAATATTCTTGGGGAAGTGTTGTTCTGTAAAACTACCTAGAATACCTAGTACAGGGACTTCATCTTTTAGAATCAATCCACTGTTGTACATGACAAAAATATGAAGAATCAGGGAGTCACTGAATAACCCTCTAAGTGTTCATTCTTCCAAGTGAGCATGTTCTGTCATTTGTCTCTCTCAGGGCCTGGGCCTATTCATGTCATGAATAAAAGCTCCCAAGAAGAATACCTTTGTGAGGAGAAAAGGTATAATCATTTGGAATGTGGTACTATAGCTTTCCTTTTTAAAAATTGGATAGCTAAGGCTCTTCAGCAAACTATTTACAGGCATTTCTTGTAATCATTCTGTTTATTCTCTGCTTTTGTGGTTTGTCACAGAGGTAATTGAAATCTCTAGAGCAGAGTGTGTATTGTTTTAATATTGTGATATAGGTGTACCTAGTCTTTTACAGTTTCAAAACCTTAATGTGTTACTTATTCTGCACTTTTGAGTATCCCTTTAATATAAGGTTACATGTATGAAATTTTCTTGGTTTATTTTCCTTATGCTACTGGAAAGGAGCATTATAGCTGCCAAAAACCTCACTGTTTTGTAGCTTGTTTTTCCCTATATATTGCAAAGATCAGAGTAAGAGACCCCCATGCACACTGAGAAGTGTATGCTTGTCATATAAAGGAAAAGTCATTATGAGTTTTCCATTAGATGACAATTTCATGACTTCATTTGTGACAAAATGAGTGGAAGATGATTAGTGGCAGAACTTTCCTTCTCATCTGTAAAGGGCTTATGTAGTCATTTGCACACAATGGGAATTATCAGAATGTAATAGACAAGAATATTTATGAGCTGTAAATCATCAGATTTCCAAATTAGCAAAAACATTACTGTGAAGCCATGAAACTTTATAGTTAGATTTTTTTAAAAGTATAAAGAAGTATAGACATTGATACGATTTCTAAGAAGCATGTACTCTATTAGTTGTTTTATTGCCTATCACATAATTCCATTCTCGTTGGATTTTTATGAAGTGTCTTAATTTGTGTCTTTAGCAGAGTAAACTTTCTGTAAGTTACTGTCAGTTCATAAGTGTGACTGCAATTAGTGACAGTGCCCTTTTAATATGTTTGTCCCAGATTCTTGAAGGTCTGGAGAATAGTGGAATATTGTCAAATACATGTTTGTCAAATCACATGCAGTTTTACTGCCAGTGAAGCTGGAATCCTGCACAACTTGAAATATGTTTCTCTTCTGTTCTATGCAGTATGGGAAAGTAAGAGAGAGGCAGCATAGCAGCAAGCTGAAAAAAAAAAGTATATACCATCAATCTTAGATGCCAAATTATAGTCTGATCATAAATGAAAAGTCATTAAAGCAGAATTTGAGGTCACCCAGATAATAATGTGGAGCTTACATACTTGTTCCTCTGGGAGTCAAGGAAATTACTTTCTCATTTATTTCTCTTCTTTTTTTTTTTTAACATTTTGTTTTAAATATATTAGCAGTAAGATCAACATACAATGTTTTGATCACACTTTTATCTATTAAAAAAAGGTAGATCACCAAGCAGAAGTCTTGCCATGTTGCTGGAATATAGATGTAGGGTACAAATAATATTCATGTGGAAAAGAATGTACAATGCCATGTAAAACATACCTGACTGGCACAGTATGACAACCAAATTGCAGTGATCTGTACTATGTGTTTTGCAATATTTTTCTTTCCTTTGTCAAATACTTCTTGTTGTTATTGGTTAAACTGCCACAGATTTATCATGGATATTTATGGATGAGCTGGAGGTTAAACTACCTGAAATGTGAGTTGGTATGAAAGACAGGAACATTATTTAGCAGATATATTAATTTAATTAAATAATCCCCAAACAAAACACCAAAAAGCCAACCCACAAGAGGCATGCAATCTGCTGAAATGCATAGAACTAAATGCTGGTCATGTTTGTCAATTAGTAAAAGAAGGGTGCTGTTTCTCAACACCTCAAATGCTGCAAAATTCTGACATTACTGGAAACCAAAGCAAGTTGGGGAGTTAATTTTTGCATGTCTATGATACTATTTCAACTGCAGCTTTTACTATGAATTTCACTATTAAAATTTTTGCATGTCTATGATACTATTTCATCTGCAACTTTTACGAGGAATTTCACTATTAAGTGATTTAACAGTTACTTAAGTAAACAGACCATAATTTACTAGGACACTTCACTGTCCTGCAGTTAAAACCCTCTGAAGCAGGAGCTAATCTCTGTGCAGTTAGCTTGTTATGCCTTGCTCACCTCAAGAGAAAATAACCTTCCTTCTGATCACAGAGTGGCTAATGCAGAGATTTTCCACAGCACAGCTCCTTGCTGCTTCCCCTCTTAGGAAGAACATTCTTCAGTTACTCCTTTTACCCATAATTTTGTAAAACTGACTGAGCCCGTAAAAAACGTATGAACTGTGAAAACTCATTGTCTGGAAAAAACAAAATAACAAACAAAAAGTTGAAAAAGATGAGTGAATGCAATAAAAAGAGCTGGGAACTTCATTTTTTGGTGGTTTTAGTTTGCGTTTGTTGTTTGTGGGTTGGTTATTGGGGTTTTTTTTTTTTGGAATAAAGTTATTCTCTTTGTGTTTATTTAGCATAAAACAAATCAGAGCAGGATTTTTATTCTGCATGAAGTATTGTTCCTGCAGTGTTCTGTTTATTATAATCAGAAGCTTTAAGGAAAATTCTGTTCCTGTGTTGCTATCATTACACAGAGCACATTGGCCTTCCATTGGGGGAACTTGGTGATTTTAGCCAGCAATAGGCTTAGATTCCAATTGGTTCATGTTTATGTATTATGCTATGTCAGACAGACACAAGTCAGGACATAATGAGAAAGTTCATATAGGTCCTCAGGGTATTTGAAATTTAACTGAGCTGCACATTCTTTTTGTCCTTATGGCTTGCATATTTGCCTTTGATAACAAACTCTATTGGAAGCTCATTAAATCTTTCTTATGAATAGAAACATGTACAACTACAGGTCCTCCTGTCTGAGAAGAATACACTAGAACACAGATGATGGTCCAGCTTGGCTTGTGTTAAGCAAAATACCAAATGAAGTACAGGAATAAGAGGGACAAAGTGGGAAATTAGAGGCCATGGCTGATGATGCTTTTTTCCTCCAGCCTGTGAGATAAGACAGTAATTCTTAGTGGGTTTTGCCATCAGCCTCTTGCTCCTTCCCATCTCCTGAAACTCCATCCATCCTGGGGTCTGGATATGCCAGTGGCATTAGGAAATGCAGTGTACTACAGTCTACCACAGCAGCAAAGTCACAGTGTGCCCAGAGGGCATTGCAGCTGCTCAGGCTCTGAGCAAAATTCTCTTTTCTTAAAAGGAAGTCAAGTTTTTCTTTATGCCAGGGGTGTTTGTCCATTTTCCAGTGGCACAATTCCAAATCTCAGGCAGCTGCTGTAATTGTTGCCAGGGAGAGGTTGGGTTAGTTATGCACCAAAGGCCTAATTAGTCTTTTACCTGTTAGAGCTCATCTAGTTAGTGAAAAAGATGGAAACAATTCCCTCTCCTCTCGCCATTTCAAATAATTCCATTTGGAGTCCTGGCTTAAAAGGGAAATTCTGTCTTTCTGAATTTAAACGATCTATTACTCACTAATTCCCTTGAGTTAGTAACTGTTGAAAACATATGTAGCCTATTCTATATTCTTTACTTAATGAGAAATGTGATTTCTTGGATTAGAGGGAGAAGAGGAACATTTGAACTTGAATTTCCTGTTTGTATTCTGACTTGATCAGAATGTTACTAAGTGCTTTGACTGCTCTGGTTATTTTAGCATTTAATAATCTCCATTGCTGTACCCAAAAGAAGCTGATATGAGCTGAGGTTGTAATTTGTCTGCCAGAATGCATTTTCTTTGCAGAAGCTCTGTAGCAATGGTAAAAATGAGTGGTGTTTCATCAAGGGTGGTCAATTAAAGATACTAAATCAGAATGGATCCCATAATTCTTGTAGCATGTTAATTAAGTCAATCAACTAATGTTTTTTTGTCTATTTATCCAAAGAATTGTCTGTGTTAAGAACTGAGCTTGGGGTATTGGGGTTTTTTTTTCATATAATCAGCACAGAAAATCTGAACTTGCTTTTGCAAGGAGTTTGAAGATTATTGTAGCAATCACTGAATGACCTTAAATTGCAATAGATATGGATGGAAATCTCTTGCATGGATGGAATTCTGCTCAAATATTTCAGTGTGAGTTATCTTGTGTGTCACAGTCCTATGTGTCACAGAGAAAGATGTGTGAAACATTCAGGTTAAGAAAAGGTTGAGTAGGTTACTAATGCAGTAGTATTTATTGGTGATTATATAAGCTGTGTTGAATGAAGGATGAAGGCTGAGATGTGTTAGACTTGCTGCTTTCTTTGAATCAGCTTCACAGTGTTGCCACCTCCAATCTACTCATGTTGCTTCTTATTCTTAGCACATGGGTAGGAGACACCCATGTTGTCTGCTCTGTGTTAGTCATCACTTAACACTTGTCTTTCCATTTCTTTTTCATTCCTAGGCAAACAGGCTTTAAATACTGGTATATTTTTGAATTTATACTTTGAATAATTGTTAGGTTTTGTTTATAGGTTTGTCTGCTTCAAACAAATGACCAGTTTCAACTGAGATTTTGAGATTTAGAATTCCTATGATGAGTGTGATGCAATTTAATCATGGTAAATTTTCTTTTTGGGTAGAACTTGCTATAATTATACTGTGGACATATGCCAAATTGAAATTTAGGAATGGAAATCAAGTCTTGTGTTATACCAATAGGCTTAGTCAAAGCCTACTAAGTTTTTTCATCAGCTGTAATGGGCTCAGGCTATTGGTAAGGACAATTAAATATTTTTGCAGTAATAACTCTAAAATATTAGAAGGTGACAGCTGCATGCATTTTCTTTTTAATGACATAGATGAAAGATGCTTTGTTCAGAAATAATATTAGGAAGAAAACCCACCCCAAAATGAGGATGAAAGAGCTCCTCCCATCTTTTTGATGGGCTGGGACATTCAGTCCTGCAGCTCAGGAAATTGCTCTTTCCTGTACACAAAGACTGAGGAGCCAACATGCTTCTCTTACCTAAATTCTACCCATTACAATTAAGGAAAGCAATTTGTATCTATAAAAAGTCTCATTAAATCAACCAGCATTCATTTCAGTACATAATAGTCTCATCAAAATCAATAGGACTGTGGCTATAATCTCTGTCTCCAAGGGGAATTGTGTGTGCTGGTGCCTTCCCTGTCTTGGAAGGTCTCTGAACCTTTCTGCTCAAGCCTGTAATATAGAAGGAGCCTATTGAAAACTCTCTTTGCTATATACTGACCTGCTTTGATTTTTCTTTCTTTCTGAAGTATTGTGAGACACTGTGTACCCCTGTCCTCGGGGTGCCTGTTAATATCTATAATACTAGATACACTGATCTGTTTCTTTTTTCATGTCAGTATAAAGATTTGCATCCTCTAAGAAAAATAATTACTGTGTGTTTTCTTTAATGTTTTTCACTTAGGAAAAAAAAGAAATCCTCAGTAAGTGGCACATTACAGATGTAATTATTCAGCAATGTAGTTTAAATATGACTTTTCCATTTTCCATATCTTTTCCCAGTCTGATTAACATACACAGTGAAAGTATTTATCAGTGTGGTTGAAAGAACAAAGTGCAGCTGTATGCTACCAGATCTAATGAAAGACATCTTGCTGTCTATGGAGGTTGGTTTGAATTTTCCATTCTGCCTTCTTATCCTTGAGAGAATCCTCTCTGACTGATTAGGACAGTTGAAAATATAACAGCAGACAGTCTAAAGGGAAAAAAAAACCCCAAGCCATTAGAAATGCAAATTTTTGTATTACTAGATAATTGCAGTGAACTACAAGCTTACTGGAGTAAACATAACAAAAACTTGTTTGCACAAAGTCCTTCACTGTCTTACAATTTAAGGAATCATTCACAAAGCAGGAACTGATGATTATCGAGCTGATGCTGGCAAAGTATTAATTAATACAATCAAGCATCAATAATGACACTTGAGGGCATCATGCAAAGCCCTTGCTTGAGTTATGCTTATAGTTGGATTAGGAATTACTCAAGGGACTTCACATTATTCACTTAGTCCTTTTCAGTCTTTTAGCAGGAACCTTTGCTTGCTTTCCTTTTTCTGAGGATAGGGTTGTTTTTTTCAAGTCACTCTCTGTCTGACTACACCTTCCCCTATAAAATCATGTGCTTTGTTACAGAAACATTATAAACCATTTTGTCAATTGCCTGAGAGTCAGCAATTGGTATGCTCATAAGAATAAAAGGAATAATTTTTTTGTCTTTCAGAAGTCTTGGTTTCAGTCTTGTGAATAGGAAGTGCTGTGATATCTCCCTGCCCCATAAACAGTTTAACTCCATCAGCCATTGTGGTGATCAAGATCCTTTCACTTCAAAGTGTTTGAACCATCTCATCAAATATGCACTAAGAATAGAACTGATGAACAGCCAGTCTCTCATTTTTCCCTTTTTTTTTTTTTTCTTCCTGTTTTCCTTTCAAGTTTTGAAATCTTTGGCCATGGGGATAATTAGCCTGCTCTTGGGATGGAGTCTTTCCTCTGGCTGTCAGCTTGAACAAGTGCCTAAAGATAATTTGCAAATTGAAAGCTGGTTTATGACTGAAAGAATAAGTGCAGTCAAATAAGCAAATTTGCTGCCTATGAGCTCTACCTTTTAAGAATTTTTTTTTAATGTGTAATGCCAAGTGTATCATATTTACATTCATTTTCTTTTTCCCCTTCCACTTTTTAAAATGTGGAATTTTAATCATCAACCTAAGTGAAAGATCATTTATGGTCTCAGAGAACACAAAGCTACTGGAATGAGAGAGGGAATGAAGATAAACATAGGATGGTCAAGAGAGGAAGGAAGAAAGCAGAATATCAAATCTAGAAATAGCCTCTATACTGGTTTTTACTCATCATGGTGCTAGTGATGGCTGAAACTATTGCAAAGTCCTAGGCAAATGTCATCAAGAAACTAGAGTCTGTTCACAGATGTCTGTTCACAGCCCCTATATATTGTAAAATCTTCCTTTTCATCTTTTTTTTCTTGATATTTTTCACCTACTAGAAATGTGAGAATTTTTATCAGAGAGAAATACTGGTTGCAGTAAGGCTTTTTTTTCTCTGTCAATTTGCCACACAAAGATATTATTAAAAAAAAAGAGGGGGGCAAGGTATAATTAGAGCACCAAAATGTTAAGGTGTTTAGCTTTGGTGTCTGAGTGAAGAGGCTAAGCTCTCTAAACTCGATAAACAGGCATACAAGTATAAAATCATGAGCACTATGCAAAGAATGGATGGGAACTTGTTGTTGCTGTCTGTTTCCAGCAGTAGTAACTGGAGGGCATTGGATGAAACCAGGATGGGTGAGGCTCAAAACAAACAAGATGAGCAGAAGGATTAAGGGGTAACAGGCCTGTGATCTCCTTGACAAGGAACATCGTAGGTATCAAAAGTTCAAGTTGGTCCTAGAGCAAATTAGGCACATTCATTTGAAGATTTTGCATGAAAGACTGTTTTATTAGTAAAACGAAATTGTGGTCTCTCTTAAAAAAATCCCCTAAGTGATTCTGGCTACTTTTACCAGTCAGGATGAAAGAAAATTTACTTAGTGTTTTAGGAATTCCCACTCTGAGAATGCTCAGAAAGATGGCACGGTCTCAGCAGCTTTGCAGACTTTGTCTTTTGAAGTTTGACTCAATTTTGGAAGAAGGTCCCCATATACTGATGACAATGAGACTGTAAGTATCTAAATGCAGAATAATAACTATTAGGAATAATAATATGTGCAGGTTTTGATAGTGTCTCATTCACACTGCACAGACTAGATCTTTCACTAGACTTTAGAAATACTCTTACAGTTAAGCATCTTCTTTTCTGTGACATCTATTTTGTTCTCCAACCTGCCAAGCATATTTCTTTCATGTAAGCATTAGATCAAACCAAATGTAGAAAGCAAGCAGTGATTAGTGTCTTTCCTCTGTGTATTTAATGTGGGAAAGCTCTCCATAAATAAGATACATTTGCTCCTTAACTAGTACTAAAGCATTACATCTACCTACATGCTCCATTTGCCTATTGCAAGATTTGAGGTTACTTTGGCATACAAAACTAACCTATCACTCCAGTTTCTTTAAACCTTCCAAAAATCCCTCATAAAGCAAGTAAATGTAGTTTTGCATACAACGCACAGTGAATACTGAGCTATTTTCCTCTGCATTTACTTTCATCTTTTTCAGTTGGTGAATGTTATGTTGGATGATTCAGTTTTGTGTGGTTTCCCTTTATACAAAGATATGATTATCCTCTTAAAGTGAATATGTTTTAAAATGAAACATACTATCAAACAGTTTTACAGATGAAAAGCCATCAATAGATTTCTAAATTCTGCAAATATCTCATGTGTAGGGCTATTGGAGCAGGTGAGTGCTAAGTTCTCCGTGAAAAAAAAAAAAGAATAGGAATGTGACAGTAGATATTCAGTCATCACTACAAATAGAATATTTTTCTAGCCCTCAAAATACCTAAGGTTTATAATTTAAGACAATCTGTTCCATTGCAACATACCTTTTTATTTTTATCTTGTATCTCCATTTGATTTGCTGGGGAAGAAAAGGAAGAAAAGATCTTATGGGGTTGTTTTGAAGAAAATAAAGATAATTTGGGGTTTTTCCATTGCTTTGTTATGTGATAACAAATATACAAATGTAAATGTATTTCTCATAAACCTCAGTTCTCTGTTCTTCAAAGTATGTTTGGGCTAGTCCCTGGCATCAAACTTCATTTTATTTTTGCATTCATAGACACCGTGACCTAAAGCTGGATCACCTACTGGCTGACATACTGTTAGGCCATTTCAGAAATAGAGTATTCCTGTCAACACTACTTGTAGGTGTATGTGTAAGACTCACAAATTTACTGTGTCTGTGCTATTAAGTTATATTTTCCCAAACAAACTTCATAGGGTACAATATGAGCTATAAGCAACAGTCTATGGTGTGCATGAAGAAAACCTTTGTTATAATAGCTATAACTATATACAGTTGGCAAATGCTGGCAGGTAACTAAAAAGTTTCATCAGATATTTTAAAAATAAAATGTAACTTCTTATCTGAGCCCAGCATGGAACAAGTCAGTTGGATTTCCTTCAGAAAAAAAAATCAGAATTTGTACATTCCCTAGTTATGATTCACTACTCTTTCTTTGTACAATAGACTATAGCTTGAGTTTGATAACTCTCAGACTCAAAACCACTGAAAATTTCTGTTTGGATTATACATTTTAAGTGAAAATTGTTAACCAAAACCACAGTCAGATAAAGCAGTCTTGACTAAATAATGTATTACAGTGGCCAAAATCATCCTTGTTAAAACACACATTATTGGAAAGAAACTGCATCTGATAAAGGACACTAATGGAAATATGTCAATGGCTAAAGGGTAAAACAATTTTTCAAAGCATTTTAGAATATAATTGGGATGGAAAGAAACCTTTATTGGATTCTTTGCTGGATACAGATGGTGAAATCCTGAATAGTGATGCAAAAGAGGCAAGAAATGTCAACAACAGTTTGTGTCCTATATTTGGAATGAAGCAAGAACACACATGCAGGAGGCAGATTTTGAGGGAATAGAATATTCACCATTTAGAGCAAAAAAAAAAAAAGGTGGTAGCACTTAAACTAAGATTTTTCTTAAATCACAGATCCAGATTTAAAGACAGATGAATAGCAGTGTTATTTTTTTCACAGGTGTCAAAGAAATGGGGAAACTCTTGGTTTTTGAAGAACAGGAAACTGTAAGCTGGTTAGCCACAGGTCAAGCAGAGGGATAATAAAAGTAATACTTATTCAGAGACTGTAGCTCATGTCCATCAACAAGGAATCAGGACAAGTAGTTTTTGTAAACAAAGTTGTTATCCATTTCATAGAAATACAAGTTTGAGTGGCAAAAACAAGTGTATTGAGTAGTAAATATTATTTTAACAGAATTTGATATCCCATGACTTATTAACATGAGCCATGTAAGTTACTTGTATACTTAACAAAGGTACTTAATGCCTTCTTTGCCTCAGACTTCAACAGAAAGACCAGTTATCCCTAGGGCAAATGCCCCCCTGAGCTGGTAGACAGGGACAGGGAGCAGAATAAACCTCCCTCCAATCCAGGAGGAATTAGTTAATGATCTGCTGTGCTGCTTAGACACTCACAAGTCTATGGTACCAGATTGGACCCACCTAAGGGTGCTGAAGAAGCTGGCAGAAATGCTTGCCAAGCTGTTTTCCATCATTTATCACGAGCCCTGGTGAACCAGCAAGGTCTCAGATGACTGGAGTTTGACCAATGTGGTGCACACATGCATGAAGGGTCAGAAGGAGGATCTAGGGAACTATGGGCCTGTCAGCCTTACCTCAGTGCTGGGGAAGGTTATGGAGAAGATCATCTTGAGTGCCATCATGAAACATGTACAGGACAACCAAGGGATCAGGCCCAGTCAGCATGGGTTTAAGAAAGGCAGGTTCTGCTTGATCAGCCTGATCTCCTTTTATGTCCCAGTGACCCACCTAGTGCATGAGGGTAAGGCTGTGGATTTAGTCTACCTGGACTTCAGTACAGCCTTTGATGCTGTGTCCCACACCATTCCACTGGAAGGGCTGGCAGCCTATGGCTTGGACAGCTGCACTCCCCACTGAGTTAAAAACTGGCTGGATGGCCAGGCCCAGAGGGTGGTGGTGAGTGGAGTTACATCCAGCTGGGGCCAGTCACCAGTGGTGTGCCCCAGGGCTCAGTACTGTAGCCAGTCCTGTTTAATGTCTCTATCTATGATCTGGACAAAGGGATCAAGTGCACTCTCAGCAAGTGCACAGACAACACCAGGTTGGGCAGGAGTGTTAGTCTGCTGCAGGGTGGAAAGGTTCTGCAGAGGGATCTGGACAGGCTGGATTGATGAGTCAAGACCAGTTGTATGAAGTTCAACAAAGCAAAGTGCTGGGTACTGGACTTGGGTTACAACAACCCCCTTGGAGCACTGAAATGTGGAGTTATTAAAAATGATGGACTACTGTTTTATTATTTGATCCTTTCCTGAGGAGTGCAGATTAATGGCAGTCAGGGTGACTTCTTGGCATCATCACTCTCTAAGAATGCTGGGGTCTAGTGCTTGCACATCCTTTCAAAACCCCACAGTACTTAGCCCTGTCAGGTCTTAATATGCCATGGTGAAATCCATGTGTAAATACCAGATAACAAACCCAAGGAGCTTTGTAACAGTTTAAGTTTATTCATTTGCATGAGTAGATATTGCACATGTTGGGGTCAAATATGCCCAGCATTTGTGGAGGAGAGACTGGGATTAGAAACTGAGCCCCTAAAACACCTCTTAACACCCCTAAGGCATTCCAGGCAAGGGAATTGCACTCCCCTACACCAGAGCCCAATTTGCAACTTCTGGAGTTTATTATAAATTTAAATTGCATATAAGACCCCAAGTATATCTTTTTCTTCTCACAGTAAGCTTCCTTTTTCTGGCAGCATTAATAAAATACCTATTTCATTTATCTGCTCAGGTACATGACTACTAGGAACTCCCAGTGGAGAAGAAGCTGAAGTTTTCTGAGTGTTGCAGTAGGCTTGACAAAGTAGCAATATCTGCTGAGTTATGTTCTATATAATATTTGAATCATGTTCTGCAGCACTCAGCAGTATCTGTCATATGCTTCGTATCTATGTCACTGTTATTGCTGAGTTCAAATGAGTAATATTTAGGTAAGATTCTTTGAGAAATTCAGGTGACAAGCTCCAAAAGATTCACACTGTAGCAAAGGTTCATTTTCTACTGATGAGTCATTATATTTTATGAAACTTTAATGAACAACAGCAAGCACATATAAGTCATAACTGAGTTCACAAAGAAAGGTAGTATTGTAATTCCTTCTTCTGTGCTCATCCAAAATGTCAATGGCTTCCAAGGACAGGTGTTTTTTTTCTTAACTGAACTTTACAGAAAGATATTTTAAAATAACTTTCACTATACATGAACGTCAACAAAATTTCTTGTGAAAGCAATAATTTAAAAATAACAGCCTTTAAACAACAGACATCATGCATAGTGTTCAATGATCAGTTAGCTTCAAAGAGCAGAAATCAAAGGTTTTCTAATAATCAGAAATTGGAAGTGGAAATGTTCAATTTAGGCCACTCCTACATGCAGAAGTTCTTCAACTTTTGTATCTTTGTTAGCTGGAAATATTCTGTTGGGTGATTTTTATCCCAGGCAGCTTTTATCTTTACCTTTGTGTGCCAGCCTTCCAGTGTTTTTGAATGCACAGCATTGTTGAAAATGGCTGAAAATATTTGAATTTTACTCTTATCCACCACCTTTGCATACTCCTCAGCAGTAAAAAGCTCTTGATTTCTCTGCTATGCCACTATACTTATCTGATGGTCTTTGCAGCAAAAAGACAAGATGAAAATGTAAGTCTACAGCATATTTTAAATTCAATAGAGATCATTTTCCTTCATCATATATATAATTTCTGGTAGATTTCTTTGGACCTGTATTTACACCTCTGTAACTAGTACTCTTTTAAAACTTCCAGGCAAAGCTGAAATATTCTGGAAGATGGAAGTGAAATATCTCTCAAGTATTTGTATCATTTCATATATAAATTTTTTGCTGAAGGAGAGGAGATTTGAAAAAAGGTGCAGGGTCTAATTCTTGCTGATGTCAGAGCACCTCTGAAGGGAGCAGCAAATCCTCACATTTCTAGATTGAGTTGTGTCATCCTGTTCTTTACATCAGAGTGAACTGAGCTCATGTACATTGCACATTATAGTGCAGCATAGAGAGATAGCTGATGCAAATTTAAAAACAGCAGAGACTTAAAGCACAGCAGCATTAGGCTTGGGGGTGTAGGCTGCATTAGAGCCTAAAGTTTCAATATTGTCCCTCCAAAGTCAGTGGAACTGTTCTCTCCTTAGCATAGTGGTTGACATGTCATGATTATTCTGACTGAACTGTTGAGGTACTGCTGGTTCTTCAAGTGAGGAGTCCAAGTACAATATACTTTTAGGACAGGAGTAATGGCAAGAGGGAAAAGGTAATTTCTTATCACTTTTGTGTTCTTCAGGCTTGGACATCGAAGAGATCAGCCCTCCCCAGCTCCAGACTGTTGTGATGAGGTGTTTTTGCTGGCAGGATCAAGTGCACTGTGGTCATGCACCTCTACCTGAAGGAGGATTATATGGGCTTCGTTTGCTTCTCCTACCTCTTTGCCAGAATAGCTTCCCTCTCTCTGAAGAACTGTCAGCACCCAAGTCTAGTGGAGTCTGTGTGTTTTGTCACTCTGCATTGCTGATCCACCTGGTGGTGTCTTTACAGTGAGAGTCATTGCATTTTCTGCAATACTTCAATCTCCAACTTAAAAATGTTTCTGAGCTGTGCCAGTGCAGCTCCTGAGCTGAGTGCTTGTCTGTCACTGGTACAACGTGACAAGAACATCTCTGCTGAGATATTCCTTACCTCTTAAGCACATTTTACCTTTTCTGTGAACCTAAAATGATACAAGTGCACTAATTCAAAGGTGCTCACAAAGATATCATGCCTTTTATACTAAAAAAAACCCAAAAGCAAACAGTGTGGATGTCATGCTCTATCACTGTTCATACTTTATGTGACATATTGTGCTTATCAGCTCATGTTGGGCTTGTGACAACAACAAGATTAATTAGTACAATGGTGCAGCATTGAAGGAGCTGTGAATTATTTGGGTTGTGGAAAGTAAATGAGATTTGTATGAGTACTGGGATTAGGAAGACTGTGCCAGAATGACTAATAGGAAAGTAGGCCATGAGATTTTGGGAAAGACTCCTTTGACCAATTTAACAGTATAGTTCCTTTTGCTGTCCATGCAAACAGAGAGCCCATTCCATATAGAAACAGAGTGACAGATCTGATACAGCTTTGATATTTCTGTGTGTCTCAGTGAATATTTGAAGAAGTACCCTGTGAAGATGGAATGCTCCAAGTGAGGGCTCCAAAACAACTGAAAGTGACTGGCGACATGCCTCAGGCTCCCAGGCCTTGTTTTTATATAAAAAATATAGAATGAGACTCCCAGATATCCTTTTCTTTCATGTTCCATGCTTAGGGCCATAGCAACTAAAAAGCCTTGCTGCACTGAGACTTGAGATAAGCTGAGGGAATATTAAATAAGCCAGTATGCAGAGATGACTGGGAGTAGGTAGGAGTTTGAAAGCTCCAGTTTATAAAAGTAACTAGGAAATTGTGCTGGTAGCTAAAAGATCAAACATTCAACT
>NW_008664323.1:29535-58796 GCF_000695815.1 Acanthisitta chloris | reverse complement strand
AGGGAAAGAAAATAAAGAAATTCCTTGTTCTATTTCAGTGACTTCTTTGGCATATTTTCTTTGGCCACTGCACTTTCCTTAATAACAGCTGATTTCTGTGGGGGTAATTTTAGCAGTGCTGCATCATACAAGATGACTCCACAGTAAGAATTCTGCAAACAGTGTGTGAAATTGATTTCTTGTCCCTACTTGAGGTTGATTAAATGTAAATTTCAGGTTCTTGATCTAGTAGTTGTTGGCTTTGTGCCCTGGCTCTGGTTACTGTGTTTCTTCTAAAACACACTTGAGCTGAAAGCACACATCTTTCTTAGCCCTCTGTATTCATGATGAGAAAATTTTTTTCTTGCTGGAGCAAGGCAGTGTCTTTATTGCATCATGGACTTTTTTTCATTTGGTATATGACACCTAACAACTCTGTGCCTCAAACCAGCTTTGACATTGTACTGCTGATCTAGAACACAGGCTTCAGATCAGTTTACAGGCAAGAGTTGTAGCAGGATTAATGAAAATGAATTATATATGCTTCCTTATTCTGGCAATTGTGATAGAATATTTTTTTCCCATTTTGGAGAAGCATTAAAAATGTAAGTCTATAGAGAATTGGACCTTTATGTGGTTTCTTGTGAAAATTTCATTTGAGAAAGAACAGATGATTTTCTTTGAAGTACAACCAAACCCACTGAAAAACAGAGCTATTTCTACTAACCAAAATGCCAGATATTTCCCTGTTTGTTCATAGGTCAAGTCTAAAGAATCCAGAGAACTTTCCTCTGGTCAGAACCCTAATTTGTCCAGCAGTTAAACCCTGCTTGCCTGTCTGCACTGTGAATGGTCTGGTTTCAGTGGGAGTATTTATAACACATAAAGTTGAATCATGAGTGAGCTTTGCAGGATTGGGACCTTCAGAGGCAACTGACACATTTCAAATGCATTATTCCAAAAGGTGGTGAAGAGTTCTTCGTGTTATGCTAAATGGGCTTTATAGCATCAAACTAATCTCCTTGTTATAACTCATCTCTTGAAGCTTGATTCTATTCATCCTCATTTCAGGAAGTGCAAAGTCATTGCCTGAATCAAGTGAGAGTGCTTGGCTTTTTAATTCTTTCATCCTTAATTATTACACAGCCTTTAATACAGGGTTTACAAAAGAGAGAGGTAGGTCCAGCGTATAAATTGGATTACTCCTCCTGGAACCTGTGGAGTTATAACTGTTTACAGTGCCTAAGAATCTGGCCTATAAACTTTACTGAAAGGCTTTCTCTAATCCAACAGTATAATTAGACTGAAAGAGTTATTTTCAAGAGTTGTTACTACCTGAAAATGATTACTCACCAGGGCATCGTTAGTATAATAGCGAAGTCACTTCTCGAGGATGCTGAAAATCCAAACACTCTGCACTGTTTGCATTGCTCAATAGGACAGTTAATATATTGTCTCCCCTGTGACTTGTGAAGTAAAACTGATGTATTAACTATAACAACATGTACAAGTTTCCCTAATCAAAAAATGAAACTGGTGTCTCTGGCAATAGATAACTCTACTCCCAGCAAGACAAATACTTGTGCCTTTTGATAGAGAGAGCAGTTTTTCAATGTGCAGCAAGGACTTTACAAAAACATATAAACAGCAAAACAATTTATATTTGTAGATAAAATGAAACATCACTTATACTGAATAAGCTAGAGAAAGCCAAGTATATATATATTTTAATCCACTTCATTAGCAGTACATTAAGGAGCATATCCAAGGCCTTATGGAAATGGAAGGAGGCTGCCTGACTTCAGCAGGGTCTTGATTGATCCTGTTATCCTTAAGGTGTGCAGGCTCTCATGGGGGAAAGGAACCATCACAAACATAATATTCAGGCATATACAAAATCACAGCCCCAGCTATGTTGTCCCCAGGGAGCAGTCCCACTCATAGGATCAAATCAATGCAGACATAAAATCAGGCTTCAGACAACTTCTCACACCCTGGCAATGGCTGCAGGATGGTTTGAGATACATAAACAAAGCCCATAACAGAGATGAGGCACTGGCACATCAAGAAGTGTCATGACAGACACCATGGGTGTGGTGAGGGTAATAGCTGGAGGCATCTGCTAAGCCTGGTGTGACAGAAGTGAGAAGAGCAAGAAAATGGGGCAAGTCCTTTCCTTGTCCCATATTGTCCTTCCCATATGGAAGTTTTGAGCATCCCCTTTTCCTGTCTTGGCAGGGATGGCCACAGTCTGCCAGGCACTGATGGGTGGCTTGCCCTGGTCAGCAGCAATGTAAACATTGAGAGCAATAGAACTGTCTCCTCCTGTCCTCATCCTGCTCCATCATGCTGTTGGGGTAAGGACAGAGGTATTCCCTGAACTTTGGAGGTCTCCCTGGGCCTTTTCCAGGCTCTAGGAGATGTATGGGAACAAAGTTCTCTCCAAGGCATTTCCTATTGCTGCAGGCTTGCCTGGTAAGGGTTCACATCTCTTCTTGGCAAGAAATCAGATACTACCAGGATCTTTGTCAGTCTAGCTGCTTTCTTCCTAAAAATCCTACAAAGCCTTCATTATTTGTTGGTAAAGATAAGAAAGTGTTTTCTCATGATAGGTCATGTCATTCCCTGCTACAAGACAGACAGAATCACACTCAGCTCTTGTGTATCTGTGGTTATCAGATCCAGGCAGAGAGTGTGGGGCTGTTGCAGCTCAGGGGAAAAGATGAGCTCTTCATGCTCTCCTCCCATCCTCTCGTCTCCTCTCCTTGAGTCCTGTGTGCTGTCCCCCCAGCACAGTGTTGTTCTTAGGGAATAAAACATCCCTGAAGCAGAGCAGCAGCTGGGGAGAGCATTGCAGCAGCCAGGGCTGCAGCACTGTGTACAGAGAGGATTTTTGCAACACTTCTCACTGTACATGCACAAAATATTTTGTGCCTGTACTTAAAATAGTAGCTCAAATATTAAGACATCTGTTTTACATCAGTTGTGCATATGAATGCAAACACTGGTCTTTAAAGGTAATTTTTACTAATGTGCTCACTATTTCAGAATTCCCTGACTTGATGGATCATCAGGGTGATATAGCCAATGCACACCATGCTTCAAAGCAAATTAGAATGTGTTGCTGGAGTGAAGGTTAAGATATGCTTTGCTAAAAGCCAACTTTTATCAGAGAAAAAGGGTTTTCTCTCTGACATCAGAGACTATTTACACTGAAAAAAAGTAATTCTGCCTCTGAAAGTTGTCTGGCCAAATGAATACTGTCAGTTTCTAGGAAGCTGTATCAGGAAATGTTGGGTTATTTCATGTGCTATGCTAAACTTTAATATCATTTTGTCTCATTTTATGTGTTTATGCTTTTGTAATGTTTATGACTTGACCACTGAAGGCTAATCTGGTGCATAATGTATAAAGCGAAAATATTTTCATGATATCCATTTTTATCCTAATTTGAATTCTGAAACAACTGTTGAACTGGTTAAATGATGGCTTGTTAGTATTTCTGGTTTTGCTAAGTACAATTTGGAAGTTTCTATTTAAAAGTTACCCTAATCTCTTAATGCAACTGTTTGTAATATTTCTAATCACAGATTAATTCTTCCAAGAACCTCAAGGAAACAAATACCTAAGACATATATGCTCTCTTTATAAGTACAGAAAAGGTACTGAGATGAATGATAGGAACAGAATTATTTTATGCAACAAAATAATGAAAGAGAAATTTCTGGTAAAGTATCAGTTGATAAAAATTTGTGCTGAGCTAAAAAAAATAATTCTGCACTTTTGTGAAGCCTACAGAAAATGACTTTCAAATGTGAATTAATCTAGCACTACCTGCCTTAAAAGCTAAAACTAAAGAGAAAAAGAATTTGAATATATCAGGATGTCAGAGCAGTGAGAAGATGAAATGTTTTCTTCATTGTTGGATTATAAAAAAGAAACTTGGCAGTCATTTGACTGACTGGATGATAAGATATAATCATTAGATATAATGATTGTACTTTCAGTGGATGGATAAATGGTTACTAATGCCAAAAGGATATGAAAACATGATTTCCTCTGTTTCAAAATCCTGAGGAACCTTAGGCTACATATTTATATAGGAGAATTGGGATACTATCAAAGGTAAAGACCTCTGACATTATTAATTCTACTAATTCATTCTCCTGTCAGGAAGGTTCTCAAACTTTATTTAGATGGATCTCTGAGATTTGTTAGCTCTGTGCTCACTGTGTAGCTGTGCCAGGGTGGGCACTCATTAGTGGCAGAGTGATCTTGTACTCCTTTTAGCAAGGGCTGCAGGATCCAACTGCAGTCTTGAGGCTTCATTTTTCTTCTTTCTACTTAGCCTGACCTGTACAAATTAAGAACAGATATTTTGCTATCAAATATTAAAAAGTACAATTTTTAAGGAATGGAGAAAATGGAGGGAGAATGCAGATTTTATAACTGTGAGGGGCTTCCTGCATCACTTCTCTAGCTGCTTTGTTGCCTCTTTTTTTTTCCAGTGGCATAGTGATCCTTTCCACAAACAGCAGAAGCCTGATATTCTTTTTCAAAGTCACAACAATCTGACAGGCTAAAAGTGCCTAGTTGGCAGTTTTCTGGTTTAGAAAAGACTCCTGACTGCTTATTTTTTGTTTTTAACTAACCCTGGGGAAGAGCTTGCAGCTTGACATGACCATCATACTCTAATAATATATTCCATTAAATCAGTGGTTACTGCTTCTATTACCTTTTATTTAATTTCATTTTTTTAAGAGAGGCAAAAAAAAAAATAAACTTGGTGGTTTTTTTCCCCCAAGGGAAACAAAACCCAGTTACATGGTGGGAAGAGGGATTTTTTGGCCTTGTGCAAGACTTAGCAAGAATATTTAAGTACTCTTCCCCCTCTAGTGAGGAACTGCAGAAAGAAGAAAAGTAAAGATTTTCTGTGCAGTGAGTGTTTTATTTGCTTAACAGTATTCAGTTTCATAAGCTGTAACAGAAACTTCTTTTGGTAGGTCTTTCATCTCTATAAACAGCTTACTGCAGCCATCACAGTTAATTTGATTAGTGGCACTCAGACATGAACCCAGGGAAATAGCAGCTTAAGAGCACTTTTGCAACCAGCAACTATATTGGGAATTCTAATCTTTGCCAGAGCTGCACAGGAGGACAGCTACTTCTCTCACATTTCTGAATGTTTTAAAACTATTTTGTACACTTATGTACTTCAGGGAATGACACATCAAGGGTGAGAAAGATTATCACCTGACAAAGCTTTCTTGAATTAGGTCACTGCAGGCTGTTTCATTTAACAGTTGTTCCTGTGTGTTTAAAATCAAGCTTTTCTCCTGCACTCTTGCATAAGTTAGGGCAGTGGTTTTGCTGTGTGAATACAGAGGATGCATGACTGTGGTGTCAGAGAAGGAAGGATAATACTTTTTTCTAATATCCTAGAAGGGAAGGAAGGACAGAATCCATATTTTGTTTAACAGTTGGATCCTGCATGTGTCCCAGGATTGTGCTGTGCTACTCCCTTAAATTGCTTTCCCAGGACTTACCAGTGCCCATTGTAGTTAACATGGCTCTGTTTCCTATTTCTCAAATTGGATAGCTGGTGTATTTGCTTGAGGAATTGCTGAAATGCCCAAACTGTCTGAGTCCTGCAGATTTTTACATGGGAAAATGGCAGAAAATGAAGGGAGAGAAACTGCAGGCTTTGACAGCTCATTCAGGGAGTCTTTTGATATACAAGGTTTGCAGCAATCAGTTTTTAGGTTTGACATACAGGTAGCAAAGGCAAATGTTGTACCTGAGAGCAGATACACTTCCCCTCTCTCCTCTGTTGTGGAGGTACAGATCATACTTTCATTACAAAGGCTGTACCTGATCATATCTTGATGCTGTAAACCTGAGCAGAATTAGCTCTTCATATCTCCACTTATATAAAATAATAGTGTAGGGTTCTGATAATCACTGGTTTAGCATGGCTGCCAAAATGATCAATAGTGAAACAGTTAACATGAAAGTATTTAAGCACTGCCACTTGGTTTTACTATTAACACCTACTGAGATCAATTCAAGCTGCTAGAATTAGTTGCTTCCAAAAAAGAAAAATGAAATAGAAGTTTAACTGCTGTAAGTCATTGATTTGGCAAACTTTAGGAAAGAAAGCTAAGAACCAGTTTATGTGACATGATTATCATGTGTTCCCTATAAGACTTAAATTTCAGATGCTAGAGAGGTTCTTGGTCCACACAGGTTTAATAAGCACTGTGATGTCTTCCAGGAACCATGAGTGTCTGAAATAGATGCATACCATGGCATTATAGATGGCACTGTGTCTGACCAATAATTTGAATCTGTAAGGTTTCTGTTGGGGTTTTTTGTTCTTATTTTCTGTCTATTTGACAATGTGTCCTTCCCCTGAATACTTAGAACTTAAAAAGTTATGCACTAGATTGCAGACGTATCAGTATTTCTCTCACTGTCATATTAAGGCAAAGGTACCACTCTACTTTGAATGCAATATTAACCAAATTAATATATTCAAAAATTATGGCAAACTTTTCTGATAGTCTGTAGACATATGCTTTGTTTGAGTCTTGCTTTCACTAGTGCTGTAGAATAAGCCATGGCTACTAGCAGAAGAAGGAATGTAGTGCTTGCCAGGTGTTTTTTCTCTACGAAAAATTATTTGGATCAAGGTATTTTATCTAAATATATTCAGGATACTTTATCTAAATATATCCAGGGTACATATGAAATATGTTTTGGATATAGTCACCTATTTATTTTAGATATACAGCAGCTTTGAAAATTCCAGCTGGCAATGTGCCAGCAGCAGGCAGGTGACAGAATGCCTGCAAAACTGGATAGTTTCTTTAAATAAGCTACTCACATTCTCAGATCAGCTATGTCTTATCTGTCTTGCAACACATCAACCATCCCACCCCTCCCTGAGAAAACACAGGAAAGCAGAAGTGTCTGGAAGGGTGAGGAATAGGGATCTGATAAACAAAGGTGGGATGAAGCTTTCACAACTGGCCAAGCCTTTTGAGGAGTGCTCTGTTCTGTTGGAACACACGTGGATTTATCCTGTTTTATTGTACTGGAGTGAACCAAATGGTTCAGTCCTAGAAGCAATTTGCAGTGAAACAAAGACTGTTGTATTATATTGGCCAACAATGGCCACTGTATATTGTTTGGTTTCTGCTGTTCAGCTCAGTTGCAAGGGCCTGAACAAATGACAGGAAAGTAATGCAAAATTGCATGGCTGGAAGGACTGCTTAATAGGATACAGAGCCCTTTATCTCTAAGCAGTCTGTGAGGGTTTAATAGGGCCCAAATGTTGTGACAAACATTTATGCAGACACCAGAGCAGTGTCCTGATTTTTTTTTTTTTAAAGGGCTACATACTCCAGGCCTGCTGACGTCAATGGAAGTGTGAATATCTCAGCTTCTTATAAATGATTTGGTGTGCACTGAAAAAACTAATTTAGATCACACAGTTTATAACTGTCCGCCTTACAGAGCTCTCATGTAACTCAAGACAACAATATACATTTTAGCTCTAAAGTTCACAAGAATCCACTCCGCACCACAAGGATTCTTTTTTTCTGAGAAATTGTCTTCTCCTTAACTGCTTCACTCTTTTTGAGTTGATTCTGCTTCTTGGAAGAAGGAGAAAATAGCCATTTAAAGGTGTTTCTCATGCCACTATGTCATTTGTTGTTTGTGTGTTATAGTGATACAATTAGATGCAAAAGTATTGAAATCCCAAGAATGAAGCATCAAAAAGTTCCAAGAGCTGCATTGAAGTATGTGTTAGTGGAGCACTTAGGTCAGTTTGGAAATCTCACAGTCTTTTTTTCTTGTTGTTCCTCATCTGCTGAGTACAGAAGTGGGTATGGTAAGGAAGGGACAGACCATGACTTTGTATTCTTGCAGCCACTGACTGCCTCAGAGGAGAAAAATTTCAAAAGTCTGTAACCTGGCTTGCCTTTCTGCTGGTGCCAGAGAACCTTGGGATCTGTGTTAAGTCACAAAATACAGTGTGGCCAATGTCTGCACTTCACTTACTAGAAAGAGTGAAGTCTTCTTTCCAGGACACATAGTCTGAGTCCCTTCGTGGGTACCAACTAACCACAAAAATGTTAAAGACTAAGAGGAAATAAAATGTTTGCCATGAACAGTGTTAACAAGCTTAACTAAACACTGCTGCTACCGAGAAGAGATCCCATCAGATACCAGTTTTACACAACTTCAAAAGCTCTTTCATTAGAATGCTGAAAAATGGCTGAATTGAAATATATTTGGCTCTACTCACATAATCTATCCACCTATCATAATTATGTATTGTGAAATTCAGGTTCAGCCAGTTCAGCATGCAACATATTCCTGCTTGCAAGTAAACTGTGTTTGTTTAAAGAGTTACAAGTAGAAAGAAGAACATACTGAAAAGGAATTTCAAGGAATTCTCCTGAGAGGGTTTGAAGGACTTCAAGGTTATTCCATAAATGTTGCAGAGGAAACTGATCCCCTTTGTTAAGCTGTCTAGAAAGTGCATAATTTCCAGAAAACTTTTCATACTTTAAAACTAAATTTTAAGATGGCACAAGCCAGCAAATTCAGGCAGCACATCTAGGAAAGCAATTTTTTTTCGTCACAGGAAATCTGAAGCTAATCCAAGGAGTATAAAATGGCACTTCTTCCTTCACATTTATACAATGTAAAAAACTATTGTACCAAGCAGACAAAAAATCTGACACCAACCTCTGGATCTCTGTCTCACAAGCTGATAATGGGACCCATTCATTACTTTACCAGTATCTCTTTCTACTGTATTTAATGGAACCTATTCTCTGCTTGCATAGTACTTGAATGAAATTTTTTTTTAAAAAGCACCTGCTTCAATTCTTTGCTGCTCTATAATCAAGCATACAGGTTTATGTACTGTCCATACATAAATCTATGTAATATACACACACATATAGCATATCTCCCCTGGGCTGCACTCACTGTTGACTTACTTCCCATTTATGAATGATGAGAATTCTGTACATGGTAGTGGCAAAGATACTCATTTCTCTCTTGACATCTGTTTTTCACACTTTCTTTGTCTTCTAGAAAGTGTCTCTGTCATATCTGGCTTCTGTATCTCCTAAATCATTGCATTTACCTGTATTTAGAGTCATACACCCCTGTGGTGTCTGATTTGCAGGGGAAAAGTAAAGGCTGTGGGAGTTGTCTGTTTAAAAGTAAACTATTTCCATACTTTTACTGGCTCAGTTTTGGAATATGGAAAATTAAGTCTAATAAGGTTAAAGAACCTGTAGGGGTACTTCCATACAAGGAGAAAGTTTAGTAGCATGAAGTTATGGAAGTTCATGTCATCACATGCTGGCCCATAGCATTTTTTCAGTTAAAAAGGAAAGAGTTTAATTTTGAATCTCAGAATGGCTCCCACAGAGCACTCTGTAGAAGGCAATCCTGCAGCAGTCAGGCTACTCTATTCTTCCTCCTGCAGCATGATGCCAATATATGACAGTGTTGCTATCAAAAAGCCACAAGAGTGGTGATAAATCTGCTTTATCTTCTGCAAACTCAACTCTGCACGTAAGTTTGGCAGAACCCAGCCCACACCTGGAGGTATATAGCATCAGCTGATTCTGATGATAATCTGAGGAATGCCCTATTTAACTTACCTGTTCAGTTGCCATAGTTAAGGAAGACTCAAGCCCAAATAAATCAATAATGCAATGCAGTACTTCATTGCTTCAGTGAAAGCTGAAACAATATCCACCTGTTGTAGTGCACACCTGAGCATTTTGAGTTGTTATTTCTGCTCCATTTAAGGGGATAATGCCATGATTGAGGGAATGTACTAATCATGCATACATCAGTACTGGAATTTGGTTAGTAACAGGTTAGTTCTTGTTCATAGCAGATGTTCTATATTATAGCAGGGAGATTTGAGAGGGGAAGTTGCAGATAGCAAAGCACTTTCCTGTTGTTGCAATTGTTCTGGTTTTTTTTCATTCTTCCAATTGTGTTAGTCAATCTGTATGGTAGTGATGCAGGTTCTAGTGTACAGGAGTACAGCCTAACTAATGTGCTTCTGAGAGACTTTTCATCTCAGAAAGTTAAGAGTATAGAGCAGTAGATAGCATTTAGTGAGAGCTGTCCTCTCAACCTTGAACAAAAGGCCTTTCTGTGTCAGATCACTTATGCCACACTGAAATCACTGTGAGGTGACCTACGTGAAGATGTGGCACACAAAACTGGGCTCTGTGCTTTCTTATTTCCTCTTTTCTTCCAATAAACCCTAGAAATGGATCAGAATAAGAGTATTTGAAGCAATATTTTATGCACAGGATGGATTTCCCATCAAAATCAATGGGTAAATTCCCATAGCTGCAGCTGCCCAGGAGAGCTGCGGTCACTAACTCATTTCCTCTGTAATGACCCTTTTCTTTCTGAAGTTGTACTTGGTTTTATACCCAGTAATTTTTATTGCTGATTTTGTGTACAGTGAACAAGAAGCTTCTGTTTACATTGCACGAGACTTAGCAGCCATTGTTTTGTTTACCATCCATGACACTCATTTCACATCTCATCTGTTATATGAGTGAAATGTGAAAATAATCACATTTTTCTAGCATATCAGGGATAAAACTATGTACAACCAACAGGACTGGCTGGGGTTATTTTTAGTCTTCTGTGCTAGCATAACATACCAGCCAAAGACTGAGATGACTTTCCTCTTCTCACAGGTTTATAGTAGTAGTAAGTGCTAAAACTGCAGAACTGCTACAGTCCACAAACACATTGTTCAGTCTTAAGATAGAAGTCTCAATGTGGGGTCGTCTTTTTGTAAATATTTTAATATAGCAGCCCCAGGCAGATTCACAAGTTTTTGACTGCTGGCCTTGAAAATAATCCCAACTGGCCAAATCATGTTACTCAAGCAGACTGAGTAAAATTTTGGATGGTCTAGATTACATCAATATCACTGCTTGATGTACTTTGTAGCCATCATGAGCTACAGAACAGAGGCTGCAACATGATTTCTTGTGGTAAAGGTATTTGATTGGAAAGAAATTATATTTCTTTTATTTTGCACTAGAGAAGGCAAATATTTGGAAGGAAGGGAAAAGATGAGTCTGTGCTGTCCCCTATAGAGGATAGCATCAAATTACAGTCATCAGGATTTTTGGAGATTCAGAAGAGAAAATAATGCTCAGTACAAAAACTTGTAAGAAAGTCACTGTACTGTCAGAGTAGAGTATAAGATAAAAAGGGTGAAGTTACTTAGTGAGAAACTGCCAAAACATTATTTGAGTTCTGCTTTGCAATGAGACAAAGAACTAGGGGCTAAGTGTTTTGGTTGTTGGTAGTTTTTTTGGTGGTTTTGTTTTTGGAGGGTTGTACCTTTTTGAGAGCAAAATGGGATTTAATTCTGATACATCTTCCATTGTGAACATAGTCATTACAGCTCACTCAATGATGACTCTGGAAATGATTATTTCTTTAGGGCAATGCTTTGATGAAGTTTAGAATGTAGTGTGAAAAGCCTGTAAGAAAATTTCATGTTTTACTTTGTAGGCTTCAGATTACACATATCTGGTGCAAGTGTCATAATGAATATTAGGAGAACCAATTGGGTTGCATACCTAAATACAGTTAAACCAGAGAGCTCCAGGCTTGCCTTTATATCTTTATATATCTATTATACATCAAAGGGGCATGACAGTTGTGCTCTGAACCAAGAAAATTCACAATTACTGAAAAAAAATTAACGCACGTATTCAGCAAAACCACAGTGCAACTCATTAGAAATTAATTAAGCATCTCACTGCAAATCCTTATAAAGACAAAAGTCCCAGTGGTCCAAATTCACTGCTAGCCTAGAAGAGTCTAGCTTCATCAAAATGAAATTTATCTCAAGATTTAAATGTTGAAAAACAGTTGGAGTTTCTCATGAGCAAGGATTATAAAATAATGCACTAGACTTGAGCAGGACACATTTCTTCTCTCATTTTAAGAGGTAATCCCCAGTATTTTTCCTTTCACAGCTGAAGAAGTGTTAAATAGATTTTCCCTTAAATATGGTAAAGTAGGATGCAAAAGTCATTATGCTAATAAGGACCTGGATTATCCCCAATCTTTGTCATTATTTAGAGACAATTCAGGCCATTACCCTAAATTCATTAAAGAGAGAGATAACTCCTTTCAGATTTAGGTGACCCATCCAATGACATGCAAGGAACATCAGCCAGTGGTTCAAGGCCCATATTCTGTCCATGCCTGCAATTGTGTGAGCAACAGTCAAATTGTACTGATGAAAACACATGTGCAGCTTGACTCCTGTCTCTATTATATGTTTTTCTAAAATATCTGTATTAGGATCTGAAGATATCAATTGTTAACTGCATGCAATTTGTCTAAGACTCACAAAGTGAGTTTCATTGTTGATAGCAACTTACTAAATGAAAGACTGTCCTGAAGCACATACTAGGGAAAAAAAAAAAGGAAAGGCAGTGAGGGAGATTTATGGAACATGTATGGCATTCACAAATTGTTTCAGACATGTAAACTTGTAACAGTGCAGCTGCTTGAAGTTATTTGAGACTTAGTTTCTTTGGCTGTCTTTGGCAGTAGTTCCAAAAAATATTTTTATACAGAATTACTCACTGTTAAAGGAAATGGTGATTGAGTGCTGCACTAAGTATAATGATGGAAGCATCACCAGGAGTCTGTCGTCTTCAGTAGGATTTCAGATCCTGTAGTCTACATGCACACAGACATTAGCTTCCTCTTTCTGGCTTATATGTTCAGCTTAAGCTTTAAAAAACCTTTGTTATGATTTTTCTTCCTACCTCTCCCTGAAGATAAGGAGTGATGCTATAGAAGCTGTTTAAACAAGGAAATCCTACTAGTTTGATTTACTGATGAAGCTAAGGTGTCTTCATGTCCCATTCCTTGTTCCATACAACATATTTGTTTAAGATTTATAGGCATCTGATAAAAGCAATAAGACTATCTGGAATCCTAAGCAAATGGTCTTATGGATTTTCAGGGAGCACAGCTGATTTTTATTTGCCTACTGAGCAATTTGGTGCTTGTATGTGTTAAATTAGATTCAGACATGCATTGACCTTATTGCACCTGTGCTGCAGGACACACATGATCACAAGAGCAAGGAATGCATGAAGCCCCATGTCACATCATGGGACTCTTCCATTGGCTAAGAGTCTGAGCAAATAATTATTTCTTATGAAAAACACATAGTTCTGGTACACATTTGTTCATGCTGTTTCAGAGGGTTATCTTCAGTGACAGGATATTATATGCCCACAGGAAGATAGAAAAATTGTTCTGTGATAGTTGTTTATCCACAATTCTATGTAGTCAGAGCAGATTGTTTCATTGCTTTCAAGATAGTTCAGTTTTTTTAAGCCACTGCTGGAGAGAAAAAAAATTCATGTGTGATCCACCTTTCTATAGCTGCTTGACAAAACAGTATGAACAATCTTACATCTTAATTATAGCATTTGGCTAACTGATATCCAGAGACCTAAATAGGTCATGAAGCTAGGTACCACAATGGATAAATTGTATTTCCAGTTATGTCATTGAAAGCCCTTTAGAAATCAATGAAATTAAAGATGGGTTGCATGGGTGTGACTGATGGCAGGACACGGACTATAAACTCTGCATTAAAGGGGGGAATAATCTAAATACCTCTAATTAGTGTGGCTGCTGAAAGCAGAGATGGAGTTTAGCTGTTACTGTGGAATATACAGAACATTTTTAAATGATTTGAAATCTACCTCTGGACAAGATAAATACAGGAGGAAAGCAAATTAACTTCCTTGAAAGGAATAAAGCAAATTTTGATCAAACTTTAGTTTGCATTTGGAGAGAAACTGATGTTTCAGGTCCAAGCAGATAAGTAAATAAACACATGTTTGCTTAGAGATATTGCCAAATGTTTAACTCTAAAATCAGGGACCTGTCAGGAGACAACTGGCCTACTTTAAAGCTATAATAATGTTTTTGGGGGCAGGGTCCATAATATTACATGCCTAAGAGGTACTGTAGATTCCAAAGCAAAGCATAAAAAAGAAGCCATCATGCAGCTGCAAGGAAAGGACTTTTTTTTTCATAGAATCATAGAATTTAAAAATTGGAATGGACATTACAGATCATCTAGTCCTAACCCCCTCACTAGACACCTCCTCACTAGATCAGGTTGCTCAAGGCTCATCCAGCCTGGATTGAACACTGCCAGGGTCGGAGCAGCCAAGACATCCCTGGGCAACCTGTGCCAATGTCTCAGCACCCTTAGAGTAAAAAACCTTTTTCTAATATCTAACATAAACTTTCCCTCCTTCAGTTTGAACCCATTACACCTTGTCCCATCATTTCAGTTCCTAACACAGAGTCCCTCTCTGGCTCCTTGTAGGTCCTTCAGATATTGAAAAGTTGCTCTGAGGTCTCCACACAACCTTCTCTTCTCCAGGCTGAACAGCCCCAACTCCCTCAGCCTGTCCTCATAGGGGAGATGCTCCAGTCCTCTTAGCAACTCTGTGGCCTCCTCTGGACTTGCTCCAACAGTTCCATGTCCTTCTTGTGTTGAGAACACCAGAACTGCACACAGTATTCCATGTGGGTCTCTCAAGAGCAGAGGGGGAGAATCACATCCCTTGCCCTGCTGCCCACACTCCTTTGGATGCAGCCCAGGATTCCATTGGCTTTTTGGGCTGTGAGCACACACTGCAGCTCATGGTGACCTTCTCATCCAAGTTTTGATTTCTCAGTTTTGATGTATGCTGAGGTATAGAGCTGTATTAGTGTTTTAAAAATAAGTTTTACAAGATTACTATCCTGAAGAAGCATTCAATCAAATAATTTTCCATCCATGGGAGCTCCTCTGGGTGCTTTTTTGACTATCAAGAAGATATTTCTATTTCATTAAATAAATTTATGTTTTAAATTAGAAATAGAAGTACATATAAACTGTGAAATAAATGGATCTTACAGTTTCATAATTCACTGTTTAGATATGACCACATGCAATATTCAGAGAAACACTGCAAAGAGGGCTGCTCAAACATCTTCTGAGTCACATCTTGAATTTCCATCTTGTTGGAACCTAAAAATTATTTCATTAGATAGGCAGCAACCTTCATTTTTTGAGTTCTAATACCACTTAACAGATTTGAATAACTAAGCATAATGTGAGCATTGCAGATTTCTGTGTATTATTTTAAAACCCCTAAAACTAAAGAGTAACTTCAGACTTTGGTACAGCAAGAGACAGGAACCATCAGATCTTATGAAAGTAGGTAGAAAAGGAGGAGGAAATTTCATCAGAAGTAAGATATTAAGTTCTGGATTTAAAATTACTAATGTAAAGGGAATGAAAAGTCTATTTTGATCTTATTATGGCTTGACAAGACTTTGCATCATTGAAATATAAGATGGACTAATTGCATTAAAGCAATTACATTTGCATTTTTTTAGTTTGCTGTAAAACTAATTATAAAACAGCTTTTAATGAAATATTCTGTGGCAAAGCCAATGCATTTTATGTTGCTGTTACAAAATGAATAATCTCTTGTGCTGGAGTTTTAAATTCTTAATAGCATTCTTCATTTAGGCTCTAGGAAAGAAATGAAGATGTCATATGTAGCTGCCTCTGTGACAGGGTTTTCCTAGTGAATAGTCCATGGATGTGATGAAATACTTTCTTTAAAATAGCCTGCATGATAAGACAAAAGCTTTTTCTCAATAGTAGAATCAGTTTCACTGTGATGTTAATATATATTTGCCTGTGACATGCTCTAAACTCCAAGTCTGAGATCTCTTCCTGACACTACATTTGAGACTTATCCCTAATTTTTTTCATCCCTATTAAGTCTCCAAATTGATGTACATATTTAAAGAAAGCCACCAGCACTCAAGATAAGCTACAGTCTAAAAGATTCCTAACAATAATTTCAGATGGACCAATTTTCTACTGACCAAACCAGAGAGGTAGAAAAGAGCTAAAACATATTGCCAATTTCAGCTTCAACTCCTTACCCTAAGATTTAAAAAAGTTATGTTGATTTAATAGCTCTAACTCCATAGCCTTTAATGGGAGCTGTACAGATAAAATTCTTCCTCATTGTTTGTAGATTAGTCAGAGGATTTAATGAAAAAAAAAAGAAAGAAAAAGAAATGTACATATGTATGCAATTTGGCATTTTTTCTCACTCAGGCTAAGCTGAACATAACTAAATGTCAGAGTATCCGGTCAGAGACCCTTTAGGGCATTTAATGTTCAGAAAACATGAAGCAGAAACTCTGAAAATAATTTGGTGCTTGTTTTTCTTTTTTCAAGGTCTAAAAATTAGATTTATGAAGTACTTTGAATATTCACCATGTTTGTGCTTGCTCCTGTGCAGCTCCAAAGATAATCCAGGCCCTGGAGGACTTGCACAGCAGATTGTTTGGGCCTCAATGTTATGTGATGACGTGTCATTGCCAGCCCTGATGATAACTTCACTTGGCAAGCAGTCTCACTAATTTCAGTGGAATAAGATGTTACTCCAAGTGAGCCACATTGTCTGAATCTAAGGGAAGCAACATCCTGTAAGTGAGCTGTTTTGCTCAAGCATCTTATTTTGACTGATAACTCTTGAAGTCTGTCAGTGTCTTGAAAACAATGTACAGATGCCTCTTGCTTAGGATCAGTTGTATTTGCCAGTTTTGCCTCATATCTTTTTAAGTGTCATATCCAAAAGTGGTATTTCTTGCATCACTGTGACGTTTTATTGCATATCAACTCCAAGAAGAATATCTCCAAGGACTTTTTATCTGTGCATAGAAAATGGAAGAAGCACAGCTGTGTGCAGAGATGGTTCATTGGGGAACCATGTCCTGCAAGTCTGTCTGAGACACCTTCAGTAGGCTCCAAGCACAGGGAGCATAAGCTAAGACAATCCTTTCAATGTCTGGCTGAGGAATTCTCCTCTCAGCCACATGGGCATGGCAACTGCCTACTGGTTTTCTTCGTTTAAAGTCTCTTCTGAAGTGCCTGTGAGCAGCCACCCACATGTCTAACAAACTACTGATGCACTGAGTGTCAGACCACTTCTGTCCTGGTGGACCTGTCATGCTCACACTGTCTGGATCAAACTGCTTACCAGGCTTATGGCAAGAGAGGAATTTTTGCCAGTTAAACTCCAGTATTTGCCTCAATGGCTTCGATCTTTGATCCTCTTGATATTCTAGTGTTTCTAGAAACATTCTAAGGACAAATATATAGGAAAATCACTCAATATGTGTGGAAATAAACTATAAGAGAAATGAGCAAGGTATAAATAAATGATCTTACAGTGCCCTCTGACCTGAAGACCTGCAAAATATTTTGTATGGAGATGTGCAATAAGTAGAAGGTGTATATAAAGATTATGTAATACAACTGGTTTGTCAGAGGCTGAGCTCCTCTCCAGAGGAGGAGAGGTTGATGGTGTGTATGACAGCCAACAGCTGAAGGACATTTCAAGTTCAGTGTTGTGTGTGAGGAGGACGAAAGGACTGTGGGATGGGAGATCAGCAAAGCCTGCTGCAGATCAGGGGGGAGGACTGGTAAGAGTTAAAGATAGTGAGCATTGAGGTTGTCAGATGAGAGGAAAAAGAATTGTGAGGAAAAGTAACACAGAACAACATAAAGTGAAGATAATGGAACTAAAAATTAGTCCTGGAAGAACAAAGGTGACTAAGAAATAAAAGGCCAGTTGTTGAAAGCTGTAGTTGGTGTGTAATATGACAAAGAGAAGACACCAAACAGATCATTAATACAAACTCTCAGAGCAGGTAACTCAGCAGTGTAGGTGGTGAATTGAGGAGGTGACTGAGGAGCTCAGTGACAGCACAGCTTTGTGTCCCTGGGTTGGTGGAACAGGTGGTGCAGTGGTACAGGCTCTTCAGGCAGGAGGTTTCCTGGAGTTGCTTTTCTACCTGAAACCTCTTTTTTGGAATCCCCTGCTTCAACTCACAAAGATAACTCAAGATCAGATTTCTCCTTAGTAAATGGGAAAACACATCAGCTGATGGTACAGTATAACAAATGCTTAATTTCTTAAAGACATGAGTAGTACTAGTTACACAGACCTATATGTGTGAGCAGTTACACAGTAATTGTGTGGCTCTACTAAATAGCTCAAAGCATTTGCTTTCAAATATTTGCTTCACATTTATTTTTTCTGGCAAGGCCTGATCATGAGATTTCTACACACACTGCTGATTGGCTTCGTGTTTTTTAACTGTCTGGTTTCTGGTAGCTGTCAGTAGAAGCAAAACAGAAATCTGGAATCTGCCTGGGCTGTTGGCTATTCTCACTGAGAGATGTCATTTACTGAAATCAGCTACTCTGATTTCAACAAACCTTGCCAGACTGAGCTTTTGCTCTTTCAAATTTACTTTCATCCAGAAAAAAATGGGCATTTAGGTATAAGCTAGCTATGCTTACTTATCTACCTGCAGCATCAAAGCAAAGTTAGGTTCCTGAAATCTAGTTTAAACAGAAGGGGTTTGTGCTCATTGTAAAGCTGAATTTGAACTACTGCAAGTAAATAGCAGATGTAGCTCAGCCTTTGGGTAATTTGCAAGTGCCAGGTTACACTGCAGGAATAAATGAAGAGAACTATGGGTGAGACTGACTCCTGTTCTGACATCAATCATCCCCAGATCAGTCAGAGCTAATCAACACTTTTCAAGTTATGAATACTGAACACTTGTCACAATCTGCAGCCGAAAAGTTATTCACTGAAATTATACAGTGAATTAATTGAAGTAGCACCTTAGTGAAAATTATAAGTGTTTTGCAGGCAATTTGTGAACAGGTAAAGTGAAATTAATTGAATGAATGATTTGTTATGAACCATTTTCCCAGGAGTAAAAAGATTCTATTTCTGATTTATCTGATTTTAATAAGGAAAGGTTGAAATGTTCACCCATATATCCTGCCATAGAAACATAATCCCAGACTTGGCCATTCTTTTCATCTTGTTTAGCACCTTGCTATGTTGTGAAGATCACTGGTATCTTTAGGTATATTCCTGAAGCAACTTATAGCTGAAATGCATTAACAGTTTATTTAGTGATTAATACATATTTGAAATAGAAATGGTCCACTTTATCATTTTTTGAATTTAGTTTCTCAATTGAAAAAAATTTACATTGCTCTACCATATAATGCTTGGTAGAATTTTATTTATAAGCCACATTTTGGAGTGCATATTTCTGCTTGATATATGAAGTAATTCTACCTGTGAAAGATCATTAACAGCTGGCAGTTTTAGAAAAGAGAAATGAAGCAGTCTCCATCTTTTCTGTCTTTAGTGCTTAGCATAAATTTTCCATTTCCTCAATGTAATGCACAGTGGTTTTAACTCAGAAAACAACTGCTCAGTCTCTATTAATGAACACTTTTATTTAGACTTAATACATTTGTCAAAACTGCAATGCATTCTGATCTGATTCATTTGAAAGTGAGTGCTATGCACCTCCCAGACATGCTCTGTTCTATGATCTTGGATTTTTTCATGGAAAATATCTCTGAAATGTAAAACCGTCTTATTTTCTTATACTTCTGTAAGTTACTTGTTAAAATGTCATCTTAATGGTGTTATCAGGTATAATTGTGACACCTGCCAGCTTTTCACCCTGCCCTTGAGCTCTTGCTCCTGTGCAGTGGATAATGTTAGGTAGCTCAAGTCTCCTGCCTGAGAAGATTTTGCTATATTTAATACATTCCTCCATCCATGATGTTTTTATACATTATATAGGGTGCAGGAAGAATTTTCAGATGTAGTTGTTCATGTCTTCCCTCTGAAAGAACTAGAAATTTTACTCTCCTCTCTGAGTCAGGCTAAAGTGAATTCTTTTGGAAATACCATTCTACTTGTCTATACAGAAGGAAAATTGTGGGCTACAAAGATAAAAGCTTTCTCAGAGACACTGATATTTTGATATCACATTTGGGGAATTCTTATTAGCCCTTTATTATATGGTTTTGGAGGGCAAAATCAGGTTACTTTGCTGTCTTTGCCAGACTATCTGAGGAATCTTGACCAGCATAGAATAAATATCCTTAGGGCTTTTGAAAAGATCAGAGGTACCATGACTGAGATTTGAGATGGCACTTTCCAAGGACCTTTGTTCTTGAAGCTCAAATTGTCATTATTTAAACCAAAATCTTCCTCCTTCTATGAGAACAGCTTGGATTTGTTACAATAATGCTATGGAACAGTGTATTGAGGAACAACTAAACATCCTCTTTCTTCACCCCCTCCTCCTAGGTTCCATTGAATTATAGTTTTTTGCAAGCAAGTTGGATTTATAGTTCCAGCGTGGTCTAAGGTGAGGAAAACCTTTTAACTAGATTTCCAACCATATAGTCCAAATTCTCTTCCTCAGGTTATAAAAAACGTATCTTTATTGACATAAGCAATGTAAAACAAAGCATTTGCTAAGAATCTATTAATTTTGGCTGCTGCCCCTGACTGAATTGACATTATTCATCACAGTTACCGATTCCCTTAGAGACAGGAATGCAGGCTGAGACCAGGGACCATACTGTGATCTGTGTATCTTTTTCTTGTGAATGAATTTATTCTACTGTCATCTGGTAAGGAGTAGAGTCAGGCAGTGCTGAACTAAAGTTGCTTTTCCTGCCTCACCTTGGATTTAATTTGAAAGAGGTAGGGAAGAGAATGTTTTTCTCATATACTTTTAGAGGAGCACATTAGAGTGATCTGTGGAGGTTAGGCAGGTAAGCCAGCTGTTCTATAGTCTAGGAAATTTAGTTTAATATCAATGAAATTGATACAGTACTTGTAAACACATGATGGGCAACAGAGACCAACTTTCAATTAGTAAATTATTTTCTAAGAAAAAGGCAACTTCAGAGAGGCAAAGAAATTCTGTAGATAGATAAATGCATCCTGTGTTTTACTGAGTTCAAAAACATTTTGCTGTTTCTGATGTGCATGTCATTCCAAGTCCATTTTTTCCCCTTGAGTCTCAATACAATATTGCCATGATAAGGAGACTGGATTGCCAGTGTAGGAATGCAGTGAGGGTTCATACTCATAAAACTATGGGTGTTTCACTAAAAAGCTGTTAGATAAATCACTTGAAAGAAGTTCCACCAGCTGTAACCTTGGAATGCACTGAATTTTTAATTGCCAAGACTTATTTTAAGCGTCCAGATTCGTAGATTCCAAGCAAAATATACAATCGTTTCAAGTCCAAATCTGCTATGAGATGTGATTTAAAAATGTCGTGTATGTATAAACTGCTTCTGCAAAAGAGCAAAGGCTGGATTTGCCACTATACATTAGCTTCTAGCTTTGTTAAACACAGAACCCCACCTCCAGGATGAGCCAACACATTATTCTAGATCAAGCTAATGCCAGCACCCTCATCAAATCCCATGATTTACTGTTAGCAAGAATAAAAGCAAAATTTAGGCTTCACTTCCACAGTAACACGTACTGTTAAATAAAAGCAAAATTTAGGCTTCACTTCTGCAGTAATGTGGAATGTGTTTTGCTGCTTACGTACACAACAGCAAAATTTATTTGTGATCATTGAGGTATCTAGTCCTTGTGGTGTCCTGTTGATTCCTATTAAATGGAAAGATTTCAGCATAGGCACTGTGCACTTTCAATATGCAGAAAAGAGTCTACAAGGACATCTGCATAAAAGCAAAATTTAGGCTTCACTTCTGCAGTAATGTGGAATGTGTTTTGCTGCTTACGTACACAACAGCAAAATTTATTTGTGATCATTGAGGTATCTAGTCCTTGTGGTGTCCTGTTGATTCCTATTAAATGGAAAGATTTCAGCATAGGCACTGTGCACTTTCAATATGCAGAAAAGAGTCTACAAGGACATCTGCATTGGACTTTTCCTGTTGGTGTATAAAGAGCACTAGAGTCTCTCCAGACATAGCAAGTCTCCAAACACTTCAGCTTTTCAGTTTAATTCTTCTTCTTCATAACTAAATAAAGAGTTGGTGATTAAGCTTTCCTGTATGTGAAAAGCTTTGAGGTGGAAATTCAAAGTCTCTTTTATAGGTGCAGTCAACTGATGTTGAGAATAGCTGATTTTGATTCTCAGATTCAAACATGATTTTCTAAAATGTACAACAAGACTTTTCAAGAATACTTGCTTAGTTTTCTTGTGAAGAAATAAAGCTGACTTTGTGAAAAAATTCTACCTCCTGATTGACTTGTACTGTTTTGCCACTTGGGTGCCATCATAATCAAATTCAAAACTGATGGGATAATGCAATAATGATTAGTTGGAATACAGCTGTGAAAAGGTACACATTAATTTTGCCATATACAGTGCATGGAAATGAAACAGTCAAATCAACTTTAAATGTATTTGGAAGTGAAAATGAAAGGCTGAAGTGGATAAGTTAATTACTAAGGACAAATTCAATACTTGGTCATGTACAACAAAGGAAGCATGGGAGCAAGATGGTGTGTGGTAATGCACGTTGCTGCATGTTGATAGCCAGAAATGTTCACATGCATCAAGTCATCCTTGTATAAAAAGTTCATTGATTTAGACAGAGACTGTCTCTAGGTAGAAAAGATGTGAACATGACATAGATGATTTTGTAGTTCCTAGAGAAGTGTTTATAAACCCTATTTCTCAAGATGTTGGCTTGTATCTGAAACAAATTCCAAATTAAATATGTGCAAATGTTGGAGTTTCTTTTTGTAGTCTGTCTCAGCATTTCACATCAGGCCACCCAAGAGGATGCTTTGTATGCAGGGTTTTCCTCTCCTCCAAACAGATGTTTGCATGCTGAACTCAGGCTGCTCTATATTGGAATTCACTACTGCATCTGCCAAGAGGGTGCAATAATGGTGTTAAAGAGAACATGCTCCTCTCTCAATGAAGTTCTTTGCACACATCTAAAAGGAATAGTTATTTATTAAAATGATATCTTGATATAGTTCATTAGATGTATTCAGCATCATATGTTGGAATGTTATATAAAATGTGCTCATTGGACTTGCTTTCTTGAGAGCTTTACTTGGAGTGCTAGATTTTTTCAATATTTTAAATTTTAATACTACTTTCCACTTAATGTATTGTCACAGAGTTATCTAGGGCCTTCAGGGCACTGAAGATCTAAATCCTGTAAATTACAAGACAATTATTTGGTAGTTCGTAACTTCAATTAGAGTAACTAAATGATGTACATAATTGCTTCATTATATGCAAATATGTATTTGTGAAGTAATTACAGAGTATTACTGTGCCAGGTAAACAGTGATGAGAGGAAGAATCCACAAACATAAATTTGACTGAAGACATAAAGGAATCTCCCAGGTAGAGGGAACAACCCTCTTTGGGTTGCTTTCTGTTACATCTGGGGAGCAGAATGTCAGTTCAGTTTGGGAATGTTGTTTTTTTTAAGCAGCAAGTTGGCTATGGGGAGGTCACTGAGGCACTGATTTTCTGCTTCTTTGCTTTTAAAAGAATTGTTCTCTTATCTCCCCCCTTCAAAAAGTTCTGTAATTACCTGGATGAAGTTAATAAGTAACTCAGCTTTTGGTGGTTAAAATGTTTGAAGAACAGAAGCTTTAACAAGCTTTGGCATTATGGAGATGAATTTGTTTTGCAATTACCTGTTCTCATGGCAGACTTCATCATAAGAACAAGGGAACATGACAAAAGCCACATATTTGCTAGGAAGTGTTACTGTGTGCTGTGTAGTGGGAATTGTTGGCATCTTTGTTTCCTCTACCTGGAGTTTCAATTCTAGAAAAAACATGTAATAATAACCTTGCATGCTGTGAGGAAGAAGTGGTCATAAAAAGAGAGAATGATTGAATGCTTAACAATTTTTGCTATCCAGATGAATATGAAACATATATCATAAATCATGCTGGGGTCTGTGAGGAGATCCATGTAATTCTGCCTAAATACAGAGCACCTTCCTGGGAATTTTGAGGAAGGTTGTAGTAGTGACCATCACTTCACTCTCATTGTATGGGAATACATTGTCCAAGGCAGAGAGAGGGAGTGAGACTGTGTGAGACAGTGTGAGAATGTGCTCTGCTTTTATCCTCACCTCCCTTTAGGACCATTGTTGAGCCCTTACAGATTTGAGAGCTTCATGTCTTGCAGAAATATGGTTCAAGTTAAGAAACGTGCCATACAAACAGATAGCAGTTGGTTGGAGTCATTGTCTTCTCCTTTTTGCCCAGAAGCTCACTGGTGTACAATGCTGCAGATCATATTAAGCATTGCTCCCCAAAATCTTTCTAGGAGGAATCTCAAGGGACAAGATTTATATAATCCTTTCACTCAATGCTGCTTCTGACAATGCCTCTTGAAGGTGTTTTTATTCCACACTATTAATTGTAGTGTAGCCTACAAACATTGATTTAAAGAGCACCTCGTTTCTGCCAAGGACTGAAGATTAGCATGTTGATCTACTGTTCTATGGGAGCATTAGATGGTCAAAGATTGCATAAATACTGACTACTGGGCAACTTTTAATGGAGACACTCTGAAAGTCCTTTGTGCTGACTACTGGGCAACTTTTAATGGAGAGACTCTTAAAGTCCTTTGTACATGTCCTAAAACAGAAAAAAAATATCATCAGAGCACTTTTTCAAATTGGCACCGAGTTTCCTACTTGGAAAAGCAGTTTTCTAGCAAAAGCAAATGATTTCTTTACTACTTCAAACTGCAGACTCTTTTGAAATGTAAATGAGGGAAATGGAGGTCCTGACGCTGGGAAGAGCTCTGATGATTCATTTGTTATGTTGTACCTCCCTGCTGTGCTATACTGGAAGTCGTACTATAGGGCTGCCTAGCACAGTTCAGCTGCATCAAAATAGGAGGTATCACATTTAAAAGATGAAGCTACAGGAATGTGTGCTGCTGCAGTTTATGGAAATTTCAATTCTATCAGCTACAGCAATTAGCTGTTTCTCTTGTCTCTGCTTTTAAGTTACAAATTAATGAGCGTGTCAATGAACCCACCTATTACAGCAAGACAACTGAAAGTAGTCTGGTGCTTGATGGCTGTAAATGCAGAAGTAAATGTGCAGAGAAACTTCCCAGTGCTGTATTGTAGATGAGAGAAGAGAGACAAAGGAAGATGATTGTGAATGTTATCAGTCTGCTATTTCTGCATAGCTCCAAACATGCTGTCATGTTGTCTGACTGAGACCACCATTAAAAATGAGCTGGTGAGGCACTGCTAAAAACATAAATTATTTGGTTTTGAACTGTCAGAAAGCCATGGAAATTATCATTTTCCTAGGATAGCAGTGGTCCTTTTCACTTTGATATGTGCAAGTAAGTTTACAATTTTATGAAATGAAATAGCACATATTTTCTGACAGTCATTCTGTTTGGTATGGCAGGACTGAGTATATTATTCCTAAATTGAAGATAGCTTCTGCACTAAACTGGAAAGTGAAAAGTCAATCTGTGAATGCTGTGCTGAGGCTTGCAAATGGCAGCAGACATTGCTCTACAGAGATAGGTATTTGAATGCATCTCTCTCTCGATTTGAATGGCACTATTATGATGCACAGCAGCCTGGGAGAGCAGTGTTCAGGCAGGATAAACCTTCAGTCCTTCAGGCACCTTGCTGTGGATCACACTGCAGAAGTTTGTGCCCTCCTGTTCACCTGCTGGTTCAGGAGAGTTTGTGCTGATTTGGGGAAATCTGTCTAATCTTGCATGACCTGGCTGTGTTAGACTGGCAAAATACTGACTTCAAACATTTTGCCTCAGGAGGAGGTGATTTCCTTGCAAAGAGTGGATGGAAGAGGCACTTTTGGTTATGTCTCCATTACCATTTAGATAATTAGGTGGCTTTGGTACCTTCCTTAGCACCTAATAGCTTGATAACAGCACTCACTGTTTGTGCTGATTTGGGACAGGTGACCCAAACTCACCAAAGGGTTATTCCATACCACATAACATCATGCTTAGTATATAAAGTGGGGGAAAGTGTTTGTGAATGGACTTTATCTTTGGGCTTTGAAACACATGAACTGACTATATATGCATCAATAGCTATAGAAGCAGTTTAATCACCATAATTCTTCTATAAGTCAAAGGGCCAAATATACACAAGTCAGAGTTGACTTATAGATGAATCCTGGACTTTTTGTGATGGATGCTATTTTGTGCTAGTTGGCTAAACTGTTGAAAGTAGATACTTAGTAACATGGATGCTAGCTCTTTTAATGCTAAAATAGATGACTAAACAGCTGATAACTTTTGCATAGGCCGTGTAACTCTTTGCAAAGTATTTCCAAGGCCATGCCACCATTTGCAAGATATCTTAGGAAACTCCATCCACTGCATCCTGGGCTCTGGCCAAACCCTGGCCTCAGTTGGTTGGAGGGGAGCACTGTCTGATGTTTTCCACACCAAACCAAAAAACCTGCAGCTTATTTTAAGCTTGCTGATTCAGCCTATAAAAACTGGGGTGTAACTCTTTGCAAAGTATTTCCAAGGCCATGCCACCATTTGCAAGATATCTTAGGAAACTCCATCCACTGCATCCTGGGCTCTGGCCAAACCCTGGCCTCAGTTGGTTGGAGGGGAGCACTGTCTGATGTTTTCCACACCAAACCAAAAAACCTGCAGCTTATTTTAAGCTTGCTGATTCAGCCTATAAAAACTGGGCCCTCTTGCAGTGACTTTGGATGCCTCAGAGTGGACCCAAACCCTGGCCTCAGTTGGTTGGAGGGGAGCACTGTCTGATGTTTTCCACACCAAACCAAAAAACCTGCAGCTTATTTTAAGCTTGCTGATTCAGCCTATAAAAACTGGGCCCTCTTGCAGTGACTTTGGATGCCTCACCTATGAGTGGACCCACTGCATAGGACTTCCCAATTGCTGGGAAAGGTTCTCCAAATCCTCACTGCAACCAGGAGCTCCCCAGGGACTGTGGATCTGGATGATGATAGAGTATTAGGGCAATTGCTGATGTATCTTTCTTAATCACTATGCTTTCCTGTGTGTAGTAATGACTAGGTTCATTACCTTCCTTATTGTATTTGCTGCTTGTGCTGCTTGAATGTAAATCTTAGTACATTGACTGTATAAGTAAATATATTCCTCACTTTTTATATCTTAAATACCAATAGTAAAATATGCTTATTCTTTTAATTGGTGTTTGTGTCTGTTGTGTCTTTCTGTTACCACTGTCAATTGCCAGAAAACTGTTTTATCAAGGTATTTTTCTGTCACTCACCTCAAACCAGTGTTATTCTGGGTTGATCAGTGCATTAAATAATCTTGTAGACTGGACCAGGATAGTTCATGGATGGAGCTGTGGGAGTAAGAGTGGATTGTTTTGCACAAATTTGCTTCTTCCTGCCTGTATTGCTGGTATTTGGTAGATGATCATGCTAAGAGTGACCACTATAGTGAAGATTTCCACCTTTTTTTTTTCACTTTTGAACTGTTTTGTGTTCACCTATGCCCAGAGGCTTTTTTTTTGAAATTTGGAAATCGTCAAACCTTGATGCAAACACAATACATATAGAAAGTAATTAGCAATGTGATCATTATAAAGCTATTCTTGTACATGTGTTTGAAAAGAGGGAATCTTTCTCTTCATGGAGGAAATAATATTTAGCTGTTTTCACTAAGAATCTCAAGCAATTTTAGCCATTATGTAGATAGATTAGGAGGCTCATCACTGGTACCATGTTTGATGTGTGGGAACTGATCCTGAAGTGACAAAGCATTGTCATGTGATAAGAACAGGACATTATATCAAGTGAATTAACTAATAATCTTCTGTGGGGTGAGAGGGCCCTGAACTAACTGCAGATAATTTCTTTAATTTTGAGATGGTATGGCAGTGGTGGCTGTACCTTTGCCTCTGAAGAAGGGAAGGTTGCAAAATAGAGCATGTTTGGAGGTGAAGCTAGACATGAATGGCAAGCTTGGTACTTGAGTGTAAAACAGCTCCCAGTACTTTGGTGGTGTTGATGAACATTCTCTTCCTCTGAGCACTTAGTTAAAACAACCATTTCTCAGGCTTCTTCCTCCCTGGTGTGAACTGATCCAAGGCTACGAATCTCACGTGGACTATTGCTCCTCCCAGCACTGCTTTAAACTCCTTTCCTCTTTGTAAAAAATTAAAGACAAGTTTAAAACCTAATGTTTTAATGCTAATGCTATGCCTCTATATTTACATCCTTTCATATATATATATATATCTATCTGCTGTAGACATATCTGCACCAAAGTCCCTTCTCATTCATCAAAATATTTAAGGACATGCATAAAGACAGTGAGAATTCTGCACACTCTTAATGCTAATCTTTAACTTGCATTGTCTCCTTGGACTGACCTCTTTTCTTGAAACTCAGCCTGAAAAACAGTTTCTTGTCCTTCTCCAAATAAATGAGTTTACCATATTTACACCCAGTTCTCCACTGCTGTCAGATACCACCTAATTTTTTCTTTCTACAGGCCTTGTATTCTGTCCTTGTCTACTGCAAATTCTCCTGCATTGGCAGATTTTTAATTATGGTTGAATTATTAGAGGAAAACAGTAAAAATAAGGAACTTTTAATATGAAATTTCTTAGGATGGCATGTTCCCCTGGTTGTTTCTTCATACAGTGTTTGCCATGTGACAGTCTGAAGAACTTAATGAAAGGAGTGGCTGCAATTTGGTTTTTGAATGTCATTTTGTTAGAGATGCTTAAGCACAGAGGAGAAATGAGCTTTCTTTACCTTTTTACCCCTCAAGACTTGATGATACATTAGATCATTATAGAACAGGTGCTATTAGTTTGGAGTGTGATATCACTGAAATGCAGGACAGAGGAGACTAATGGCTTTGAAATATCTATCACTATTCATTACACTCTGTGAAATGATTTTTGAAGGATTTACCATAAATCTGTTAATTTTCAAGATCACAAAGGCCCTGAAGCAATGCTAAATCCACTAAAACCTTTTCAAATTCAGTGGGTTTTGGATAATACTAAATGGCTTACTACCTATGATTAGCCCTCTACACTCCCTGCTTTTGGAGCAAGGTAGACAGCTCAGCTGTTATATTGCCATATTTTCATAAAATATATATTTTTTAAAAAAAGTCCAGGTGAGTTGTTCTGTTTGTGCCACGTTCTTTGGTTCTTAGTTCTGGTTCATTAATTTTTTCCTGACTAGGTACAGTGGTTAATCATAAAAGCTGTAAGCCACTGAGAGCTTCAT